>NC_064546.1:17907709-18088776 GCF_023856365.1 Brienomyrus brachyistius
GTGTGTGTGTGTGTGTGTGTGTGTGTGTGGTGTGGAGGGGGGGGGGGCTGTTTAAACGTGTGCAAATACTTGTTACCCTACACAGCAGTTGCACTTAGCTTATATCCTAAGCTTTCTTTAATCGGTTATTCAAAACAATGATCTTTACATTATCAAGTCTCTCATTTGCTTTTCCTGGGGTATTAAAAACAGATAGCTGTATTTATTTACATTTTGGAAAGTACATTTTCTCTTTCTTGTGGTTAATATGGAATTGTGATTCAAGAGCAGGTCGAGGAGTCCTGAGTTTCAGATTTGCCCACCACATGTTGGCCCATAAAAGGATTTGCCACAAATGAAAACAAGTTTTAAATTTATATTTACAGTACTAATTTGCTGTTTTTTTTCTCCTTTACTCGTTTTTCATTTCACGGCAGGCACGAAATGTGAAAGCCTGAGATATTGAGATCAACAGACATTCGTATCCAATAGCTGTTGGCCTTTCTCTTCATATTGGATAAATGGCCATATTTTGGCTTGTGGTCTATGTTAATTGCCTTTGTAAAGTAATTAAATTCTGATGCCATTTGAAAAGCTTTGCATGCATGTTTACGCGTGTGTATGTGTGCGTTGAAGGAATTTGCAGTCTGAGAACTCTGGGAATGTTTACGTCCCGATGGTTCTTGGCTGGATATTTCTTCAGATATTAAATTAAAAGGTTCAGTATTTTGAATCTGTTTTATGGGTAAATATTGACAGTAAGATCCTACATTCCGGAGGCTGCTGGTTTAACACAAGCATTACAAAACGGACCTCTTCCAGTGCACCTGCGCCATTATTGTTTCTCTTTTCTTGGAATTATTTTATAACTGTAGAGCTGTAGAGTGCATATTGACCTTTTAATGCATTTGTTTACTTGTTTTTCTGTCCACCATGTGTGTGTGGCCATCTGGGTCCATGTGTTTTGTGTGTCGGTGGTTTGAAGTTGCGTTCCTGTAGCCTTGGCTGCTGGTTTTATGTGGACGGATTAAAAGAAGCCTCGTCAACATCATTTGGCAGTGGTAGTGAAAAGGAGGTGGGGCGACCACGGTACCAGCAAAGGCCATCTGTGTGTGCCAAGGAGAGCAGGTGGGAAAGTGGGGGCACAGAGGTGAAGAAAAGGAGCCAATCATGGGCCTGATCTGGGGAGATTGCAGCTCATGGGTGACTTTTGTTTTATAAAACAGATTTATAAAACTGACTTGAAGGCATAGCTGGACAAGGAGATAGACCTTCACCTCCACACGGATGCTTCTAATGGTCATAAAACCATTGCCTGTTTAACTGAGGAAATAATACACTGACAGCATGGATAGATGGTATTTAGAAGATGGATCGAGGGGCATGTGAGAGCTGGAGATCAAACACGTTTGAAAACCGGCTTCCAGTTTTTTTTGCTTCTTTAACAGAAACTCCAAGCAAATACATCAGGATGACAGATGCCAGAACTTCAAAAACACGATCTCTCTCACCATCCCACTTTGTTCTGTTGATTTTTTATTTTTTTTTATGCGTATTGAAGAACAGCCAGAGCTGCTCTGTCCCTGTCCCTTACCTTTCAGCGGCCTTATCAGCTGCACATGCCAGGTTGGATCCATCGTGGAAGAAGCCAAGAGAGGCTTGACAGTCCCCCTCCCCAACCTTCGCTTGTCTTTGGCCGTCCTTGCCGACAGGTTTTTCGGAAATTCCTACGACTGGTCCAAATTATGATCAGTCGTAGAACTCGGAATCATCTCTGTGACACCGAGGTGATTGATGAAGGAAACTTCCCCTACTTTTGAAATCTGCGTCTATCCCAGACTAGACACAGCCCCACCCTTTGACATCGGCACGGTGACTGACGCTGCAAAACTGTTTTTCGGCTTTTGCGTATGAGGTTGTGACGTAGAGCCCATTGATCACAATTTACCTTCTGCTTTATTGTCTCTATTGCATGTGGCCGATGACTCACTCAGGCATGATTTACAGCATGATTGAATGAGCTGCTCAGTAAATCAGTCTAAATTGAGTGTGTTGGGACATAATACGCATTACAAAATGCCCCCAAGCTGTCGGGACTAAGTCCCTGGCACTTCCCGTGGCCCGAGGCTTGGTAGAGTACAGCATTGTGACTGTCCAGAAATCGATGCATCGGTCAGCTGGTTTATCTCTCTTAACTCACACATAATCATCATGTTTATAAGCAGGGATTCTCATAACTGGTGCGCATGTACGTGTTTGGCGTTACAACATGAATGCACATAAAGTAGACACGCACTTATTATGACAAGAAATTACTTGTCATAATACCCTTACCCTTGTCCTGGCTAATGCGTACTTCATTTGTGGTTTAAAAGTTAAAATGCATGATAATTTCTTGTAATAGCGTGAATGCTATTACACTTATACTTATTTTATGTGCACTTGCATTGTTATGCCAAGAAATTGCTGCGCATATCGCCTTATACGCCAAATGTGTACTTACATACCAGTTATGTTACCCTGTTTATAAGTGAGGGTCAGCTGAAGAAAGCAGGTAATATGTATGTTGCATTAGAAGTGTTGAGCCAGTTTCCCAACCTGTACTTGCACATCTGCTTCATCTATAAAAGATGCTGGATCTCCGCCTTTTGTAAAGGGTTGGATTTTTTTTTGTCTCTTTCTAGCTCTCTTTGAGTCTGGCGTGTGTGTTCGGCCCTTCACATGTTTATTTGAGTTAGCGAGCGGACATAGGACTGGGCTTGCATGTATCGCACTTCTAATGATCTCTAAATAAGTGTTTGGCCCTCATAAATCACTCGCTCCACATCCTGCTGACACAAATGGCAGAGAAATAGCCTGTGATTAACTTCACCTGCCTGGTAAGAGCTGAAAGTCAGCGCTTTTTGAAAATGGAATAAACACTTTCTTCCGCTCCCACAAGAGGTTTCTCGTTGTCTGTGTCCATGCAGTATAACCATAGGAGACGTTGCGGGACGCCCAGGTCTGGTCAGGCCTAGGCAGTCCTGTGTGTCTGATTGCGAAGAGCCATTTTCGTCTCATGCGGTTGATACTCGGTTGCATAAACCAGTCCTGTTTAAGTTCTGAGTGTCACCAGTAGAGGTCATGATAGAGTAGAAGGCAGAGGGGAAGCAGCTAATTGGCTCCCTTTGCTTGGCAGTGTGCTGTCTCGTTCTGTTTAATTGGAGATAGGTTGTTTGTTTGTTTGTTTACTTAATTTGGGTTGCGTGACATTTTGTGTGTGTATCTGAGAAGTGAGCTCACGTACGTGGAATGATAATTGCAGCCTTGGGGCTGAAGTTGTTCCTGTTTCCTCCTTTAGTCTCTGAGCAGGGAGGCTGGGGTCGTCATCCTCTGTCCGCACGCGTCTCCATGCAGGCAAACACCAACCAGCAATGACACCCACCCCTCCATTATCTGCTGCCTGGCCATGAATGTTCTTTCTCTGCCAGAGCTCATATAGATGGCCGTGCCACAATCCCCCCCCCCCCCTCTGATTGTAGAAACTCTGCAAACCCCGGTGCACATATGGGTCTGGCCAGCGCCTCTTCCAGCGACCTGATTAGACTTTTGGGGATGCCTGGCTGGGCCTGTGTTCCCCCTTTTCTTCCGAGCCTAAGAGACCCCCGCACTTTCAAAGCTGTCCTAAGATGGAGAGAATGTTTCAAGTGCACATTCTGGGCTTCGTTGTAGGAATTACGTAATGACGGTATTTATTTTTACGATGATTTTTGTTTTGTTTTTTGATGCAGATGGGGTACAAATTTTGAAATGGTTTTTTATGAACCTGATTTGGAAGAGAGACCCAGAGTAACGCAGTAATGATCATCAGATTAATGATGCCGTTAATGATGTTAACCTGTTTCCAGGCAGCATTAAGGAAACACAGGACCAGTTTTCCCATGAGCTCCCAGTCTAGCTAAAAAAAAAAAACGGCATAGGCTGATCCCTGTGGAACTTGTCGTAACCGGTCCCGGTTACCTGCGGCTGGCCAACGGTTCTCCCAGGAAACGTTCCAGGACATATATGACCTGGGGGTTTCACATGTAACTGTCAGATCGAGTGAATATGATGTAGAACAGCAACGCCATCACCAGGTGTAATACAAGAGGTGAATTATGAATCTGGCACTGAGAAAATAATGACCAGTCTCATCCAAGCTGGCTGGGTGGGTGGAGAGGGGGATTCCTGATATACTCATGCCCCCCTCCCCCTCCAAACCTCAGTTCACCTACTGGCTTGTCAGGAAGCGCGATCCAGTAGTAGTGGAGATATGACACTCACTGGGAGTTGGGCAATGTGTCCCGCAATGTCATTAATTTGTTCCTATCTTCCACTATCTTCTTGTCCTTGGTTCACTCTTCTGTAGCACTTCTGTTTGCCATGTGATTTTGAAGCCTGCCAACTGTCTCGCTTTGTGCTGCCCCCTGCAGGGCTCCCTGAGCAGTGAGCGTGACTACGAGAGCCTGGTGCTGATGAGGCTAAGGCAGGCGGCGGAGAGGCAGCGGCTGATCGAGCAGATGCAGAGGGAGGATGAGGAGGATGTTGACCAAGCCTAGCATCCTCATCACCACCGGCATCCCTGATGGACTCACTCTGGCTGACTTCAGTTTTCTGGCGAAGCCAGCCTTTCTGCAACTTTTTTTTAAAGGAATGATTTAAATACTTTTGGGTAAATAAATTGGTTTGTGACCATGAGTCTCTGATCTTTGATGCAATGAAAAATCCCGACCACATCAGGCGAGCTGACAGCGGCGTGGACGGTAAATTTCGTCAAAAGTGACCGTGATGTGTTTCGTGGATTTGAGTAAAGTCGTAAGATTACAGCCGTGTCCGGTTACCGCCTCTCCTGTGGTGCCAGAGACCTCTGTGGGAAAAGCAATATGCAGTGGTACGCGAAATCCCCAGGCTGCTGCCTTTTAATTACCATCTGTCAGCGGAGCTTGGCTCGTATCTGCATGGGCGATGGCTGCTTTCTGTGCTCACAGCCAAGACCAGATGGGTTTGCCTTCCCGTCAGATTCCAGAGCCCCTCTCGCTGCATAGATCTGTGGAACGTGTTCCATGCTGCCAGGTCCGGATGGCAGTTTGGGGAGTGCCAGTGGGCGCGTTCTCCCCCAAGCAATGACCGTAGGGTAGCAGGCGCTAGCTCCCCTCACAAACTTACCTTGGATCAGCTGTGTAATGGGTGGGTATGGTACTGCCTCACAATAACTGGTCCTTAACTTGTTCCAGAGCTGGTCGGGTGATTTATTCATTTTCATCAATGGATTTCACTGGAACAGGAAAGATGTAGTTCATATGTGTCTGACATGAAAGATCCCTTTAGGTTGTGTTGATTATTATTTCTTGAGAGTTGCCATCTTGCTGTACTGTGTTGTGTAAGGGCTCACTCTGGGCACCAGGCAGGTATCAGGAAGGTCACACCGCTGGGAAATGGGTCACGGGTTAGGTAACACATGACCGACTGATGCGAAACTGCCTGGAGGATGGGCCAGGATGGCTTATGGATCAGAATGCATGTTTCCTCTGTAATTGGGACCCAAGAATACCTTGCACTGATTGGAACGTGATGACAGCATAACAGTGACTCTGAGGTTGAAAGGTACCAGGATAACATGACGTATTACATTTTAGAAATTATGCAAATATTTGTGTTGTAACTACATTGCACGTGTATTGAAGGTTTTTCTATCAGTATTTTGAAAAAACATCCGTTACCATAAGTATGATGCAACATGTAGCCCCCATCTGAAATTAGGCTAGAATACAGTATCTGAAATAACACTCAAAGTTGGGGTAAACCCAACAACAATTCAAAATTAAAGCGTAATATATCAGTGATGGCATCTAGCCACTAAATTCCATCAGATACAGATTTAGAAGTGGGAAGCATCAAATCCATTTCCAGCAATGACTTCCTGTGGAAAATTAAGTCAATCTTTAATTACATGGAACTGACACTCAAAATATCACGTGTAGTCCGTGAACCTTTACACGGAAGACTCAAATGCTCAGTAGAAACACATCCACTTCAGGAGAATGAGCAAACTGACCTGGGTACTTGAGACTCCATTTTGTATTGCTTGCTGTATTTTCAGAAATTACTTTGCCGTTGAAGGAGAGAGTAAAGCGGCATTGCGGGTGTCAGTGTCTGAGCGGCGAGATGGTGAGCGAGTGTGAGCCCTTTGTGTCCTGGGAGGGGCTGTGTGCCATGGTGGGGGCGAGTAACAGCAAGGACGAGGCTGGGGGTTTCTGTGGATGTAGGGGCACTGACAAGACCCAGAACAAGTCCCAAGGTAACCTAAAGTGTGGATAGAAGAGGAAAGGTTCATTAAAGGTGCTGATATGAACTAATTATTTTACTCATAATTGCTTTTAAATGTAGAAAAATATATTCGGATTCATAGTTACACTACAGGTTACACATACAACATACCCATAGGTTCTGGATCCCCCTGATCCTGAATAGGATAAGTGGTTATGGATGGATGGATGGATGGATGGATTTACACACTGGCCCTTAGTGCACGATGCTTGACCTTATTCCTTGCTTGCATGAAAGACGCATCAAGGCAGCAACACTCCACACAGGAAGTGCATCCTCTCCATCAGCCGCTGCCACCTCAGCACCTTGTCTGGATTCGCTGTTGCTTCTGAGCACAGCTGTCGTGTTAATGACAGTGATTCCCCACAACGTTTTTCCCTGAGGTCAGTCCTGAAAAGAAGCTAAAGAGGTTATTTGGACTAAATGACTCGATTAGTTCTCCGCTGTCAGTGTGTGGTTGAAATTATTCATTTTCCTCTGGTTTGGACTAGAACATTCCAACGCCGGGCCCTTGTGTGATGGCCAGGGCTCTGTTACACAACCCCCCCCCCTCCACGTGCCGTGTGGATCCATCTGCTGCTCCCAGCCCATCTAATGCTCTCATCAGCTGGTTCTGTTTATGTATTGATGGGCCGACTTTCATATCCTTGAAAAAGCTAAACACACAGAGCCCTTTCCAAATTACAACAGAGGAAATACAATTACACCCCCCCCCTTCCAGAGACACATCCTGATTATGGCCCGTGCCAGCAAGATGGAGTAGAAGAGCTGCCCTGAAACAAAACTCCAGCAACAAAGGAGTCCCCAGGTCGCGCCCCCCTCCCCCCACACAGACCTGGCAGAGATGCTGGTAACCTATTCGCTGAATAGCCCATCTCTGCCAACCTTCTCCTCCTCCCATCTAACAAATCTAGCACCTGCTCTTTGAGGTGCCCTTGGGGCAGGTTGCTGGGATGAAGGCGATTGCCAGGCAGGGTCTGGCTCAGGCGACCTGGTCTCTGTTCGCTCGATTAGCCCCCCCTGACTGCAGCATTTACACCTGAACCCATGAGGAACCTGTCTGAAGCAGCTGGTTCTCCCTAGAAGGCCCCACTGCTGGGTTTCCCCTTCACTGGCCTGCAGGAGGGCACATGGTGCTCCATGCCTGCCAGATGTTCTATAATCAGTGCAGGACCTTGTTTTTAAAGTTCTGTTTTCTTGTACCGTATCAGGCCCCAGTGTGGTGAGGTGGCTGGGAGCAAGTTCACCAACACAGATACTGATCAGAGGAAAACTTGAATAGCGTCTTTGGCTTGTGAGCTTATTAGTAGGTCCTTCTGCATCTCCTGTCCCTTGACAGCCACAGTAAACTATGTCTGGAGCTAAACGAGGGGAACACAGACAGGGAAACCTTTTGTCATCTTTATTTTCTGTATGCTGCCTCTTGTTACACACATTTGGCATGTTTACGCAGATCTCTCATCTGCACAAAAAGTAGCACAGTATTGACAGAAGGAACAGCGACGGTGGACTGTTGCTGCTGCATGCTGGGAACGAGGAGTTCAGTGTTGAACTGCCGAGCCGCCTTGTCCCCCCCCCTCCAGCTCCCCCTCACAGCCCCCCAGGGGCACATCCATTCTGTGTATATTTAGCCGCCTTTCAGGACACTCTGTAAATATGACCCAGAGACTCTTTGTGTCTCTCACCCCCCAGCATGACTGCATTACACACTGGGGGTGGGAGCCCAGCAAGGGGGGTTCAGTCCTTCCTAGAATGGATAGAAGAGTCTGAATTTACCCCTAGCCTTTCGAGGACGTCCAAAAACCACACAGTCCAGGCAGGTTGAGAACATATTTCTTCATCACCCCCTAACAAAGGAAATGCTTTACACTCACAAATATGATTATATGTCATTCCTGCTGTCAGTGGCACTTGACAGACTATCAGACACACAAACAGAAAACACATTTTTGGTGCTTGTAAACACTTCTCTGGCTAGACTTAATTGCATTAAGCTTAGTATTGAAGAAAAACACTGCCTGCTCCATTGTTAAAAAAATAATTAATAACAATACATGAATAGAGAATACTGCCCAGAATGGTTTAGATTCGACATTCTACATGAGACAGATGAAGATTATGATTTCCAAAAAAATAAAAAAAAAACCCTGACCACCCATATCCACCCCATATTAATCTATTCACATGGAAAGGCCCGTGGCCCGTCTGGGACCCTACTGGTGGGACCTGCGTCGACCCAGTCGCGTGCAGGCGCTGGTCCAACCTGGCTGACTGTGTCTCTGTGCAGACACCACACCAGCGTCTGGCCCACGCCGGTCATGGTCACCAGACGGAACCCAATGTTCTCTAGCTTGTCCAGAACAACCCGAGGCGCTTCGTCCACGTGGTATTCTGAGCTGCAAGACAGGCAGACGTGGAGGAACGTATATTAGTTGGGGGGCCCTTATAAATTCACCCCCTCCCCATATGACTAATCTTGTAAACTCTTGTTCATTGGGCTACACAGCATGACATTCCCACAATGCACCATTAGCTCCATTTCGTTTGGCTTCCAGGCTCAAAAGTGGCCTCTTTTTCGGTATTATACATAATTCCATTTTTCCTTTCTGTGTCGATTGACAAGAATTCCCCATCTCCCCCTTACTGTCCCTCTGGAAGACGGGGAGGGGGGCAAACCCGCTGAAGACGATGCAGAAGAAAGAGCCCCGCATGATGCCCAGCTAATGCTGCAGCGCCCCAACGAAATGCGAATAGCTGTGGCGATCAGATTTAACAAAGTATTTAACTCTGGAGTTATGTGGCGCAATGTTCCTGGTTAAACAGGCGCAGGTTTTTGGCGGCGCCAGCAGATGGCTCGACGTCCCTGACCCCCCTTCGGCAAATATCAAGCAAACGGTGGAATCTTTTCAGAAAGACTGCAGTTTGGGGTCCCCCATGACAGCGTGACTCCGATATGACGTATCTATGATATAACTGCTTCAAAGGCCTCCTTTTGCTTTCACAGAAACAGCAAGGTGAGTCCATAAGATCATGGCTGTGTAAGTGTCCTATTAAAATGCACAATAATGTGCAATATATCCTAACAGCCTTCATCTCTCCTTTTGGTCTAGATATTACGTTTCTTTAATGTTTCTAAACATTAGCCACTTGTGTGATGGATTCCCCCCCACTTACACTTTACCCTTTTCCATATTATTTTCATACAACCACTGACTTTCTTCTTACAATCAATACCTACAAGTTGTTACCCAGCATCGTTGTCTTTCTGGCTCCCAGGTAGTTCATTATGACTGGATCTGAATGCTCATCTCCTACTATTGTGGGTCCAGTCTCCTGAAACCAACAGCAGGAGGACAGAGTAAGACTACAGCCTCAAATTCTCAAATTAATACACATTGAACAAATACGTCCAGTAAGCTATATAAGCCTATATGTATATATATATATATATATATATAGTGGCTGGATAGTGTAGTGGTAAGATCGCCGCCTTTCACACGGGAGACCGGGGTTCGAATCCCGGTTGTGGCCTACCTCCAGTAGGGGTCCTTAGGCAAGACCTCCTCACGCTATACTGTGCCTACCTCAAAATATGAGAGACAAACATAAGAATAGAGTCATGCCGGCTCAGACGTCGCCCGGATTAACAAGGTCTGCGCCAGATGTTGAGGAACCATGACAATCTGACGATAAGTGGGCTACTGGAACAAGAACAAGAACAAGACATGCATGGACAAGAGATGAGAACAAGGGACTGTTGGAATGCTACTATACAAGTAACCCCAGTGAAAGAGGTTACATGAAGCGGATGTGGGACCTATGGATTCTTCGACACCCCACATCAAGACTAACACCAAAACAACTAGTAGCTCAATGTTCCAACATCCGCAAGAAACAACTGCTATCACAACTAGAGATTGATGAGGTACAACACGATTGCTACGACAAGGGGGAGCCAGGACGACAGGTCAGGGGGGAGATATCATCATCATCCCCACATTCCGAGATTGGGTACCAAGCCCCAAGAACAGGACAGCTGAATACAAGAGCAGCTGACCTGAGAAATAAGATCATGGCTAAGCTGGAAACCTGGACCCTCCGACACCGATTACCAAGAATGCGTGAAGTACCCTCAGAAGGTCTACTAGAAGATGTGAATGCAGCACTACGGACAATCCCTACACCAACCAGCTGATCTACACCACAGCAACAGTGATCCTTGAGGTGCTTGGCTATAAGATGAACAACAGCCGCAAGGAGCAGTATCCCCCATGGAAGAGAAGGTTAGAGGCTAAAATCAAGGCAGCACGGAGGGAAGTTAGCCAGCTATCGGAATTACAGAAAGGTGTGATGAAAAAAGAGGTACCTAAGAAGTATAACAAGCTGTCCATAGCTGAGGCCTTAGAAACTGCCAAGCAAAGACTCACAGCCTTGGCTACCCGTCTGAATAGGTACACCAGAGATATAGAAGCCAGGAGAATAAACCGGACCTTCTCCACTGAACCATCCAAGGTGTACTCTCAGTGGCAGGGTAATAGCATGAAGATAGACCCACCAAGGCTGGAGACTGAGCAATACTGGAAGAGCATATGGGAGAAAGAGGCATCACATAACAACAATGCACAGTGGCTTGTGGAACTAAGAGCAGACCACAGTAACCTCCCTGAACAAGCCCCAGTAACCATCACATTGGCAGACATCCAAGAAAGAGTCTCAAACATGAAGAACTGGACAGCACCAGGTCCCGACATGATCCACGCCTACTGGCTAAAGAAGTTAACTGCACTCCATGAGCGCCTGGCAGCACAGATGAACCAGCTGCTAATGGATGGGACCCACCCGGAATGGCTGACCAAAGGTAGGACAGTCCTGATACCGAAGGACCCCCAGAAGGGACCGGTCCCATAACCTGCCTCTGCACAACATGGAAGCTCCTATCAGGCATCATAGCGGCTAAGATGAATAGGCACATGGATCAATACATGAGCGGGACCCAGAAAGGAATTGGTAGAGATACCAGAGGAGCAAAACACCAGCTACTGGTAGATAGAGCAGTCACTCAAGACTGTAAGACCAGACATACCAACCTGAGCACCGCCTGGATTGATTACAAGAAAGCCTATGACTCAATGCCTCACACATGGATCCTAGAATGCTTGGAACTGTACAAGATCAACAGGACTCTAAGAGCCTTCATCAGGAATTCAATGGGGCTGTGGAAAACAACTCTAGAGGCCAACTTCAAGCCAATAGCACAGGTTACCATTAAGTGCGGGATTTACCAAGGAGATGCCCTGTCCCCGCTGCTGTTCTGCATAGGCCTTAACCCTCTCAGCCAGATCATCAACAAGACTGGCTACGGATACCGACTACGGAATGGGGCGAACATCAGCCACCTCCTCTACATGGATGACATCAAGCTGTATGCCAAGAGTGAACGAGACATCGATTCACTGATCCACACCACCAGGATCTACAGCAATGACATCGGAATGTCATTCGGGCTGGATAAGTGTAGTCGAATGGTAACAAAGAGGGGGAAAGTAGTCAGAACCGAGGGGATCGTACTGCCAGAGGGCAACATAGCAGACATTGAGGATAGCTACAAGTACCTTGGAATCCCGCAGGCAAATGGGAACCATGAAGAGGCCACAAGGAAAGCAGCAACAACCAAATACCTGCAACGAGTAAGGCAAGTCCTGAGAAGTCAGCTGAATGGGAGGAACAAGATCCGGGCAATCAATACCTACGCCCTACCAGTCATCAGATACCCCGCTGGCGTTATAAGCTGGCCAAAGGAGGAGATGGAAGCCACTGACATCAAGACAAGGAAGCTCCTCACAATGCATGGCGGGTTTCACCCCAAATCCAGCACACTGAGACTATACACTAAGCGGAAAGAAGGAGGCAGAGGATTAGTGAGCGTCAAAGCCACTATCCAGGATGAAACATCGAAGATCCATGATTACATCAGGAAGATGGCCCCGACTGATGACGTGCTCAGTGAATACCTCAGGCAACAGAAACCCAAGAAGGAAGAGGAGCAAGAACAGGAACCATCATGGAAAGATAAACCCCTGCACGGCATGTACCACCGGCAGATAGAGGAAGTGGCTGACATTGAAAAATCCTACCAGTGGCTGGACAAAGCTGGACTGAAAGACAGCACAGAGGCATTAATCATGGCAGCACAGGAACAAGCTCTAAGTACAAGATCAATAGAGGCTGGGGTCTACCACACCAGGCAGGACCCCAGGTGCAGGCTGTGCAAAGATGCCCCCGAGACGATCCAGCACATAACAGCAGGGTGCAAGATGCTAGCAGGCAAGGCGTACATGGAACGCCATAACCAAGTGGCTGGCATAGTGTACAGGAACATCTGCGGGGAGTATGGGCTGGAAGTCCCAGGGTCAAGATGGGAGACACCTCCAAAGGTGGCTGAGAATGATAAGGCTAAGATCCTGTGGGACTTCCAGATACAGACTGACAAACTGGTAATGGCTAACCAACCGGACATAGTAGTGGTGGACAAGCAGAGGAAGAAGGCCGTAGTGATAGACGTAGCAATCCCAAGCGATGGTAACATCAGGAAGAAGGAACATGAGAAGCTCGAGAAATACCAAGGACTGAGAGAAGAGCTAGAAAAGATGTGGAAGGTGAAGGTAACAGTGGTCCCAGTGGTAATTGGAACACTCGGGGCAGTAACGCCCAAACTGGGAGAGTGGCTCCAACAGATTCCAGGAATGACATCTGAGATCTCTGTCCAGAAGAGCGCAATCCTAGGAACAGCTAAGATACTGCGCAGGACCCTCAAGCTCCCAGGCCTCTGGTAGAGGACCCGAGCTTGAAGGACAAAAGACCGCCCACAGGAGGGCGAGTGGGGAATTTTTTTTATATATATATATATATATATATATATATATATATATATATATATATATATGTCATAAGGCATAATTTTTTCAGATAAATTTGATGACCCTAATCCCATTAGGTGGCAGGTGCTGAAACAGACGTTGGTCTTTGCTGAAGCACATGGTTGTGTTTTATCTAGTTTTCATCTTTGTGGCATAAGGCTTTTGGCTCTGTTCCAAGGGTACCACATCTTGGCCCTGGTGCTGACGTATGGATACAGAATCTCATAGCACCCTCAGTATACATAAAAATCAGCCTGCAGAGATCATATTTAATAGCTCCATTGTATCTTTGCATAAGACTGACTGTACTGATAGATATTTTGGAATACAAAACCTTTATCAGGAAGTATTCCACCACTTCCCAGGTTGCAACACCTGTTGCTTACTGTTGGGTCCTTTTCTTGTGGAGATCAAAACACAATCACCGGAATGCATAAATATGAGCCATACTGTGAACCGTATTGGTCTCCATCTCCTTGGGTTGTTCAAAATGAATTGACTTCATGGGACGATCATTATACGGGCAAACTGCACAATTACAGCATCAAGAGTCTAATTATGTTCATTCGTTTAAACAATTCCTACATTTGCTGCGTTGCCTGTTTTTATATTATCTTATTAATGTTTTTGCCGGTGCGGTCATTGATTTCTTAGCGTAAACTCTGAAATAACCTTTTCAGATTATTATTTTTGCAAATAATTTAGTTTATTATTTACCGCAGTCATTTGGAGTCCATTCGTTTGCCCAGTTGATTTTTTTAACCACGTGTTAAAATTGGATTAGGAGGAGTGACGTTATAAATTTCTGAGCCGCCAGTGGCTTCGTAATTCCAGTGCGCATTGTGTTTTTTGTCACGAAGAACTGAACAACTATGCAAAACACGCATCGCATTGTTTAAATAATTAAAGATCCATTTGCCAAGTAATACTTGTGGCTGCTGAAAAGCCAGTTAATTACCATTTGTTGACATAATGTTTATTTGTTATTTGAAGCATTCTCCAGTAGACCATTGACGGACAATACCAGAATACTTGCAATTGTTATATAAAATCGGAATCTTGTCAGCGATCGATGCTAACAAGGAACTCGCGTCCATTAAAAACACAACAAATAATTTATGTGTATAAACGCTGCACAAAATCCTTTCCCCATCTGGTTTATTAAAGGCGAGTGCGCCAGCCTGGTATCGCAGTCCTTACAAGAAGACGAGATACGAACCAGACGGATCTGAGTGCTGATGAGAATATAAGGCATCCTGGACTTGTAGGCGTGCGAAGTGCGATCCCCTGGGATGGTCTTTGGCTCGGGTCCGTGGAAGCTACTTCAGGAACAATCCGCTTTCCTGCCTCCTGAGCTCACGAGGAGTTTAACACGGAATGCGGAAACGCCCATCGCAGCTAACCAATCAAATGCCGGAGTACTTCGTGATTAACACTGCTGGTAAGCGGTTGAAGAAGCGCACTTACTATGGTTTTCATGGGAAGCTGGATTCTCCAGTTTGCCAAATAAAAATATCCCACTGAAGTAACCCGCTTAAACACGAATAATCAATGTCGCCTTATATATGTCCATATTTATTGTTTTCAAAATGCACGAAAGAGAAAATAACAATAAGATAGAATGATTTTATTGTTATTGTACATTTCCAGTCCAACGAAATTTGTAACAGTTATGCAACTATACCAGGTGGCCATAATAATGTAATAAATGTTTGCATTTCATTACAAAAATATCAGAGGAACTTTCAAAACGATGCAATCTGATCCAGACTTCCCTAAGTGATTCGTTTTGAGATTGGCATCCTTCATAGTTTTCTTGCTTTCGCCTTCGATTTCCCATATAATTCTGTGGCTTGGATATAGTATGGGTACCTACTGTGTTAAAGTCAAAACATGGAACATTGATATAGTGTGTATGCATTTGTGGATTAGGTTTATATTACATTGTGGGGACCAAATGTTGTGGGGTCCATTTTTCAGGTCCACACTAAGATCTGCAATAAAAAACTAAAAGTGGAAAAAAAATTCCAATAGAAATGAATGAAGGGTCCCCACAAAGATATACAGTTGTCTGTGTGTGTGTGTGTGTTTGTGAGAGAGATAGAGAGAGCGCGCGCGATATTAATCTAAATATGTTTCGAGATATAAAGTTTTTACAAATCAATGTTTATAAAGAAAACCTTCACAATTTTCCATAGGCAATACTTTTCATTGCTGCTTTGAAACAATTAGTTTATGTTTATGTATAAATTGTAAAATTAACATTATCTTTCATTAACTGGACTTAAGTGATGTATAAGATTACTTTAATTGAAGGTTTTGATTTTTTTTGCTTAAGATGTATGTGCATTCAGGGTTTTTTGTTGATAATTTTACACTAATGATTTCGTTGTTTGCTTAGGTTTTAATATCAGTATTAAAATCACAGAAACGGTGTTTTGAACTACGTAGATGCACAATTCAATTGCTGACGTACTGGAACTTTAATTTCCGTTTCTCAGACAATGATACAATCTTTAATTTGAAGGTCTGTCTTGGATGGTACTATGGGAAAAAATAAAACGATTTCCAAATGGCAGAAAATAAGAAATAACCATAATAAATACAATCAATCACTGTTACACGTACTGTTGTGCCTAATTTATTGGAAAACCTACCAAATGCATAAAAGCGTACTTTAAATGCGGCATGGTGAATAATAAAAGCTCCGTGTACGATGGGGCGCGTTCTAGACTGTGCACGTGTTTCCTGTCGGAATCATTATTCTGTGACCACCTCCTCAGCGGCGGTGTCACCGTGGTGATTTCCCCCTTCACCTAGCGAAAACGAAATCAAGCTGAACTTGCGCGTGTCGTCGTTCTTAATATGATGCTAATGTAATATATAGACAGTAACATTTAAATATTTAATATTATCATAATTAGAGACAGGTGTGAACAACGTCCCAATACAGATATACGGGCGCTAGATATTATGAAGGACGAACATAAAAACTTTAACTTACAGTAGGTATACGCACACATTTCAAAATAAACTCTCGCAACGAGACAGATGATAGATAACTCATGTACATTTTAGCGCATCAAAGCTACATTACTACATAGCTTCGACAATACACTTCTAGGTTTGCCACGCGAATTACGTAATTTACCATGGACAAGCTCGGAAGGGGTACCTGGATTAGTGTGGGCGTGGGAGCCGCGGCGGGGACGGTACTGGTCATATTTATGATTTTCAAGGAAAGGAAAAGGAGAAGAGAAGAAAGGGATAAAATGCCTCAGAGGGAGAGGTTGGCTGTGCGCGTGCCGGGCGGCGTCGCCATTGTGAGCGCGGGAGCGCGTGAGGGGTCAGGTAAGGGATGGACTGGATAAACACGAGAAGGGCATCGCCAGAATATTCAACTTAATGGTTTTATTTTGTTGAAGAGAATTTTTTTCTTTACAGCTTTGAAATAACATACGTTTTGTGAATCGAAAGACTTCAAAATCTGTATAGTTTCATTCGAATCTGCTCTTAAGTAAAATCTAGAAGTTGTATGTTTCTGGGATGGGTGGGAAGCCGCCCCCTGCTGGTGAACATGAACAACGGTCTTGCACCTCTATCTCATGTTCATTATAAAGGCCTTCGCTATGTGTACGTTTAAATGAACCTTTGCTGAACCAATAGATAACTTATTGTGTATTTTACAAATGGTTTACTTAATTAATTGTCAGCCATGGTCTCTCTCATGTTGTACCCTGGTACCTGGGTGTGTCAGTCTGTGACAGTGCTGCTGGGGGAGCAGCGCTGGTGCTGCCCAATCAGCAGGGGGAGCTGAGACATTGGCTGGACGAGGTGCTCCACTGCGTGGCTGACCTGCAGGGAGAGGTGGCCGAACTGAGGGGCAGCCTCCAGGGCGTCGCGGTGCAGATTGTCCAGGATGTCAAGTGAGTATGCTCTCCCAACGTAGATGTGGGTAGTTTTGCACTAGGGCAAGGCTATTCAAATCACGGTTCTCAAGATCCATGCACTGCTGATTTACCAGCCTTCCTCTACCTGCGAGTCAGATGTGAAGCCTCCAGCCAATCAGAATCAGTAATTATTAAGCTAACTATCTGGAAGATCTGAAAATAACGCCTGGATTTGGAATTGAGGTCCAGATTTGAAGAGCTTGCTCTGGGGCCAAGTCAAGGGTGTAGCGTCTTAATTATTTAATCTGAGAACATTCTTATCTGTCAAATACCATTGGTATGTTGAGAGAAGCCAGTCCCTGCTGTTTGACAGACTTACCATTTCTGCCAAAATGCTGATTGCGTAAAAGAAACTGCTGTTTGTATCTTTGATGTGGCATGGAGTTTCTATGCTGCTATTCATAGCTAAACACTAGTGCATTGACCCACGGTTCTGCTCTGCTGTTTTTCCCCCAGGGCCAGCCTGGAGGAAAGTCAGAAGGCTGCTCGCCGCCGTAGGCACCTCCTTCCACGGGAGCGCACTGACTCTGTGAGCTCCAGCTCCATCTACTTCACCGCTAGTGGGGTCAGCATGTACGATGGCGAGAGTGAAGGCGGGTATGTACCAGGCCCCATATGAGGCCTCATGCAAATTTCTTAAGTCCAAAACTAAGGCTTTGTTTTGTATAGTCGAACAGCAGGGGTGGTAGTTCGTTGGGTAGGACTGCTGCATCTACATTTCTGTCACCGCTGTCTTTGTGCAAGTTATATGAATTTAATCAGAAATAAGCAATTCAGGTGCAGAATGAAAACCTTAACCTCATAGACCCATGGTTTTATCTCCATACTCAAAATAATTTCCAAAAAATAGTTTTCAATGACACTCAACAGTGTGATGTTTTAGGAAAAGGAGCCATTAAAAACAAATGAGGTTAGAGGTTAGATTTGGCTATTTAAGGGGAGGGCGGTTCACTTCATGTGGTTTTATTTTAGTTTTATCTCGGAAGAGCAGAAGACATCTTCTGCGGGAAGGAAAACAGGATGCCAGTGGGAGCAAGGGCTAGAATCAGTGCACATATGTGCTAGGAGAACACAGTTTTAGAATGCTTTCCTTGGGTTATGGTAACTTCCTGTTGGAACCTTTGTGACTTCCTGTTCCGGGTCCTCTGACACATGTAGCCCTTACCCAGTGTTACTTCCAATGTGAGCTTGTCCAAAATGAGGCCATTTCCCATGGGATGGAATGAGTAAATAAAGGAATGCTTCGAAGGTCTTCCTCACCCTCTTCATCAAGAAATGTCACCATCCAAAGGTGTAATGGATGTTCGTTTGAATCATTAAAAACTTCCCTCTTTCCTGCCTCATTTTGGAAAATGCAGTGGGGCACCAAACAATAATGGGAAATAGGATGATTGTCCCTGGAAGGGCTTGAGTCAGATCTTGCTGTGTAATGTCTCTCCAGGGAGCAATGTGCAAGTTATTTCTGTGAAGTGCAGACTCATAAGAAGAGCCAGAAGAAAACCGCAAAAGCTCTGTGTTATGTACAACCTCACTTCTTTATTTATTTGATTCCCAGACCCTTTGATCTAGAATGGCTTGCTTATACAAGAAATTCTAAAATTTATAGATGGGAAAACTGGGGCAATTATAAATATACAACTATGAACTTTTTTCAGACAGAAAAGGAACCAAAGGGAAAGTAATGGTTTTTAGTTTCATAAGTGGGTTTCATGGTTTGTGGTAACTGCATGCGTGATGTGTCTTTTGGGTACTGTTTTTAGCACCAGCCAATGACCAGTCGTCCACCATCCCACTTGCAGGTACACCACTGCCAACCCGGAATCTGATTACAATGCAGACACAGATCGGGAGACAGACAAAGAGATGGAAAAGGAGAGCGAGGATGAGGAAGAGCAGAGCTGTGCGACAGTGAGAACGCTGAGAAAGGACTCCTGCGCGGAAGAAGAGGAAATGGAGCTCACGCTGCCACTGGACCCTGAGATGCCTGGTGGGGAACTGGTACAGCTTCTCTCCCAGAGCGATGCCCTGCATGCTGGAAGTGCTCAGGAGAAGGCCGAGGGCTATCAGCTGCTGCGGGCAAGCCAACCCCAGGTAAGGCGAAGACATGGCCTTTGGACTTTCTTGGACGAATGTAGGAGGACAGTCTACAACCGCAAGCAGTCTCAACAAGGAAGCAATATTTACCATACCATATACTAGTGGAGAATTTTTTCCAGCTTTACAGAGAAATTACTGACAAATTTGTACTGTAATCGTTAGAACAAGTCAGAGAAAACTTCTGCACAACAGTAATATTAATAATTTGTTTTTAATGCTTTTGTAAATGTGAGCTTCCATAGTACGTTAAGTAAATGCACATTACATGACTGGTCTGTTTTTTTTCCCACTTGATGGCGGGGGTGTTCTCCATCTCAGACACTGGTATGCCCTAGCTGAGGTTGCAAGAAGAAGCCTACGATATGTAGCTCCCCTCTAATCATGATGCCAAGGGTGGGACCCTTTAATTCAGTTACTCATCTACCTGTTCGAGAGCTTTCCTGCTTTTCTCTTGGCTGCAGCACGTGTAGTGTTTGTGCAGAGGAAGTGTTCTCTCCTTGTTTCATTTCAAGTTGTTGCGTGTCTTTTTGATTGGGTATAAGTTTATTTTCTGTTTGCTCATTCTGTCTCCTTACTTAAGGCTGTGCTGTTTTGGGTACTCTGGTCCATTGGCAGAGTGAAGATACTGGCTGTTTCAACTATAAGAATGTCTATTGTCATGTTGTTTTTTTTGGAATTTGGTGGTGTTGTTGTTCTCAGATCAGGGAGAAAACAGACCCTTCATATTGTAATAATCAAATTCAAGGGGTGCCAGTTTTCCAAGGTGATGAGGACTGGGAGGCAGGCAAGGGTATTAAAACTGACAGTAACCCTACAGATGGCCACAGTTTTCCCATCTCAAGTCAGGGCAAGTTAATTAAATGGCAGCAAAGTGACCAGGACATGCTGAACACAAGTGGATTAAGGCTATGGAGATCATTTTTTTAAGTTCTCTGCAGGGCTTCAGAGGAAGTGATATTTTACACACCTAAAGACAGGAAATCCCATGATCCTGCTTCAAGCTGGACCATTGTTCTCTGGGTTATTCTGATACTTTCCGGGTAGGAATATTTCTGAAGCCCACGTTACATAATAGGTTTCTCCAAACCGGCAAAGCACCCCTCTAGAGCTTTGGAGATGCTCTTGTGTTGACTAGGTTCGCTTCAGATGAGTCCGTCACTGCCCTTTCTTTTAGCAGCAGTTGTCATTATTTTTCCTTTTCAGTTTGGAGAGAATGCAGAGTTCTTGTGGCGGCTGGCCCGTGCTTACAGTGACATGTACGAGACCACAGACGATGCGGAGGAGAAGAAGGCCTACATGGAACAAGGTATCATACCTCCTTTCCTGCTTTCTCAAACGTCTTGGGTCTGTGGGACTCCAGTTCATCTGCTCTCTTTGTAAACAAGAAGGCCTTTCAGAATTGTTCACGCAAGACACATCACATGTTTTTATTTTTCTTGAGTGCAATATGTGAATACGGAAACAAACTTGAAAGACTTGGGGGGGAAAAAAGCCTGGGAATCACCTTCAACTTCAGCCAAAAAGGCTGTTTATCATGTAGGGTCAACATAGGCGTAAGATCTTTAATCCTTAAGTCTGAAATAGTCACGGACCCAGCAGGGGCCACCTGGACCATCTTGCCTCACGCATCAACCTTGGGTTGTGATATTTCTGTTTCCCAGACAACAGTGCTTCCGCGGACTAATGGCTGAGGACACGTGCGTGACTGTGTTCGATTTATGTGCTAAGAACACCAGTAGGTAACTCAGGAATTACAAACAGGCCATCCTGCAAGGAAAAGATTAGCTTAACTGCACAGATCTGGGTGCCGGACCGATTAATTATTTGGCCCTATCAAAGGGTTCTGTATAGAATGAAATGGACGACAAGCCAAGAGGGGAAAGTTTTGATGCATAAGGGCAGATAAAGACCAGGAATTCCTCTGGCCGCTAGAGGTGTAATAGATCAGATGCCGTCATCTTTCTAGATTCTCCTCAGGAAGCTCGTAGGTCACTGTGTGATGTGATGTTGGTCATGGTTTGCGCTGGGATTAAGCAGTTTATGTTTAAAATAATGAGCTGTCGTACAGTGGATCCAAAGAATTCTTGACGACTTCCATGTTTCCAACCTTCCGTCCGCAAGCACAGAGGTGAACGGGAACAGAGTCATTCTTGTACATGCCTGGGAACTGCCTTCTCGCCTATTCCAAGATGCACCTGTAGTTCTGTTACTTTGCCATTCATAAAGGTTTGGGTTGGGATTCTTATTCAGACACACTGTTGGGAACATATGGTGCTGGCTTTGAACCTGCAGTGCAGGTTGAGGTGACGGCAGGAACTTCAAGACCTTTTTCCATAATTAGGACTGTATCAGTTCACTCATTTGCATGATTGGCCGTGAGCTTGGTGTGGTTAATGCCCAAGCTTTTGCATCAACACTTGTGCTTTTGGTAACAAAGCTAGCAGTAGCTTACTACCAGATTTGCAACAAGAGGTGCAGAGGTACCTTCCTAGGGCCTATTCAGGGTGAGGCCCAGCTATTGTGTTTGACCAAAGCCCCGTCTGCATCCACTTTGACTAATCACCAACAGTCTGCTGGAGCTGCTGGTTGCTTTGGATGCGGAGGAAACCAGAAACCCTGTTCCGGAGCCTTCAGGGCCAGAACTTCCAGTTCAGCTGGGCTCTGGTTGCCACCTCGACAAGTTCCCTAATTTGAATTTACCCAGAAAAAAATGAATGACTTTTCAAAGCCCTGGCATTAATGAAAAGAGCTGTGTCATTAAACAAGGCAAGCCTTTCGTGATGGTTTGAAAGGGGGAGATACAAACAAAGGGAAGTGAAGTAATTATTTACAAATAAACATTTCCTTTTTATTTATAGTCTTTTAGATACTTAAATGTTTTATTCAAATTGTTCATTAGCTACAGCAGGCTGATTTTAGGTCTGAGAGGCTCAAGAAAACAGCTGTTTTTACGAAGAACTGGTTGCTTTTCAAGACTTGTTTCTTTGGAATGATATGGCCCTTCAGTCGGAGTGCTTTTGCTTTCAGACAACATGACCTACAAGCTCCTGAGGGTAAAGGCTTAATGCGTTGCCCCTTTGTTGTTCTGAGCATTCCCTCTTCTCTGTCAAGCCATAAATGCTCGTGCTAATTTCCTGCTTTATACTGTCCTAAAAGCAAGTCATCTACTACTCAGGTCCCTCTTTAAGGGAGATGGCAAATGGTCAGTGCCTGTGAGTTGGGAAGGTGGTTGTAGTATCGACGAAACCTGAGACTGAACATTTTACTTGCTTCGGCAGGCTTCAGTTTGGTACTCATTTGACTCTAGCACTCTCTCTCCCTCTCTTCCTTTCTTTCTCTCCTCCACAGGACGGGACGAGGCCGAAGCAGCTCTGCAGAGAAATGGCCTCAGCGCAGAGGGCCACAAATGGTGAGTTGGCAGCTTCCCATAATGCCTTGGGTTTAACAACATGATGTTTATTATGCTGTAGCATGAGTTTGTTGTTTATGAACATGCCTGTGAAGCTAATCTGTTCAGTGTATCATTGCTGGACAGGAAACGGACGCTTGGGGAAAAAAGCAAAAGAAAACCAGGCAGCTTGAGTTTGTTAAATAAATGGCAAGAGCAACACTGCAAAATCGTGGGTCATGTGTCGTAACATTACCATGAATGCTAGGTTCCCTGGATGTGTAAAACCAGCAAAATGCACAGGTATATGAAAGAGCGGTTGGTGGTCAGACCTCAGAAAGAAATTAAAGATTTGCTGGTGGACACATGTGACCTGCTTACTTGGGGGTAGCATCTCACTTGCCTCATTTTTTTGTAAGGACATCATGGAGATCAGGGGGTCCATTTCAGGGGTCTTTCCAGAAGCGGTCTTTTTTTTCCCAGAATTTAACACCCTGTCAGTTTGAGTTGGACTCATTAAACCAACTCACATCTCTCTCTTTGGTGAAACACATCCATTCTTCCTTGGCGAGAAGTGCAGTGAGATGGGGTCAGGCATGGCAAAGAGCTAAACAGCTTTTTGAAGGCTGATTGCCCTTGTTGCATCTCAAAACAAGTGCCGCTTAGGAAGCAAGCAGGGTGGGGGGCAGCGTAAGGAGGAAACTCAGTTACGTGATGATGATGTCATTGGACTACCGTGTTTAATGAGGTCCACATGTTCACTGGGTTTTCTCTGGTTCTCAAAATGAAAAACACTTGCAGTTCCATTGTCTGCATAGAGAAGTGAAAGGACCTGACAGGGAGGCTGTTCCACTGGCCTGCAGCTTCCCTGCTCAGTGGAGTCTGCATCCGTGTTCCCACGGGGACTGCAGTTCTGGCATTTAGGCAAGGAGCCTTGTTCAGGCCAAATGTTTGAGTTCTGTTTTACTCTGGGATTTGTAGTTTTTTTTTTTTGTTGTTTTTTTTTTTTTTTGCTGTGCTTCCATCACCATCACGTTTTAGCAGTGTCTATGTGTGAACCCCCTGTTATTCTACACTATTCTTTGGGTAGGTCTGTTTCCCTAATAAGGGATAGTTTTTAAACATACATTTCATGGAGCAATCACCTGACAGCTGTGCTGTGAACAGGCAGATCCACAGGATTGTGTATGGAGACAAATGTGCCCTTTGTAGGGTTAGAATGCATGGGATTCTGCTATCTTCTGGCGGTCCAGCCAAATCTCCAGGCTTCCACCCTCATGCAGCTGAGCATTGACTCCTTTAGATTTGGCCAGAGTTTTCTGGCTCCGTCTTTGTGAACTTTTGCTCCAGACAGCTGGGACCGGAGCGTTAAAGATGTTCCTGAGAAGTCACCGTTGGTATTCTGTATGCAGCTGCAGATTCAGTGCGGCTGATGCTGACTCATTTGGCATGACCAGGGCTGACCTGACTGAAAGTGGAGCCACATTGTGTAGCCCCCCATTTAGATGAATCTCCACTATCAGGTTTCATGCATCTCCAGCCTCTTGAACTCTACTTGCGAGATCAAGTACTTTTCAAAGACATGTTTTCAAATGAAAGCACAAACAAGTGCCACCATAACATTTGACAGTGGTGCTTCTTTCCTGATCTAGCGGTATCTCTCAAAAGTAAGATCCACCATAGTCAAAATGAAAGTTCCCAAAAAGACTTAAAGGTTGACAGTCAGATGGTTTTTTTTCCATTGTCTTCCATTATAAATATTTGACACTTGTCCATTGTTCTTTTTCTTGTGGATGTCTGCACCATTTTTAGGAAAATAATTTTTAGGGAAATAATTATTTGACCCCCCCTGCTGAAAGTTGACCCATTAATAAAGAAATGAGAAGTCTGTGATTTCACTGGTTTATTTGAACAGCAAAAGACAGATTATTAACAAAACAAGCAAGAAAATAATCATTATGTAACAGTTACAAACCAATTTGTCATTTATCTAGGGAAATAAGTATTTGATCCCCTACAAGCCAGCAAGAAATTAGATGAAGTACATGTGCACTAACACAACACAAGTAGTACTTAAGTTTTAACAGATACCAAGCCATCATTGTCATTTAGTGGCATGACGTTTTTAAATAGTATTCTTGGGTCACTAAACTGTCTACATCTTTTTCCTTATCACTGTGGGAAATACCAAAGAGACATCTATCACTGTGTATCAGTGTTCCACCCTCCCAAAAATGAAAAAAATGTATCCTTCCAGGGTCCTCTAGTTGCAGAATAGAGAGTAATATGGTCTCACAGCACATTGCCTCAGTGTTGGACTGTAATAATAACAAGCTGGCAATGTATATGTGTGTTGCTTTCGGTGGAAATGATGGATTCAGGAATTGCATAATGGTTGATATTTCTTAAATATTACTCAGTTTGCCAACGAGCTGGATTTATTTGCTTTAGAAGGTACATTTACTGCATATTTGTTACTTTTACTTATTTTAGTTGATAATACCGCCCTGCATTCACATGGGGGGATTTTGTCCAAATTCAGTGCTGCTTTAATGCCAGAGGGGCCTTTGATGTACAGTTGTGGAAAAAAGTTTGCACGCCCTTTGAGATTATTGCGATTTCTGCATGAATTGTTGCCTAAATGTGAATCCGATCTTCATTTAATCTATAACAATAGATTTATTTAACAAACACAACATTTTGCCTTTTGCATTCGTTGTTTTTATTGAATGAATGGCTCAAACATGGTTTACAGAACAAGTACAATCTCTAGGATAATGACCTCTTGAAAAGAGGGTAATTGAAGTCAGGTGTTCCAATCAGTTCAGAAGTGGGTTTGAATTGCCTGTTGTTACAAAGCACACACACACACACACACACACACACACACACACACACACACACACACACACACAAACAACTTTGATTACCTGTCCTTCACAAGAGAATCCTGTTACAATACAATATGGCCTTATCATTTGAGATTTTAGATGACTTAATGGGGCTTATAAGATTGTGAAAAATATGATATCTAAAAACTTTCCCTCCTGCAAAGATTAGGAAAAGGGCTTGCAATGAAATCCTCAAAAAAGTGACAAAAATCCCTAGGGTGACGGATAAGGATCTCCTGGCACTTTTATTCTATTTACTTGTGTCTACCCTGGTGTTCATGGTAGTAACAACAGAGGAATCCACAGCTCTCATAAGAACATTGCTACCTGTCTCTGGTTTGCTGAAGACCAGCTTGAGATTCTATGGCACCAATAACTGTTCTTTAAGATGATGATCTCAAAGTTGAACTTTTGGTAAATGTTCATTGCATTATGTTTGGAGAAGACATCTATGGAGAAAACAAGACTGAAAAGAGTGTAATGGTGTGCGGCTGTTACTCCTTCGGGCCTGGATAGCTTGCAGTTATTGAGGGACAAGTAAATTCCAAGTTGTACCAGAAAATTCTACAGCATGATGTCTGGGCATCTGTCTGTGAATTAACATTTAAAAGAAGTTGGGTCATAACATGACAATGATCCAAAACACAGAACTAAATCAGCAACAGAATGACTTTTAACAATGAATTTTTGTACTTTACAATGGCCGCGTTAGATTTCTGCCCTCAGACCCACTGACATGATCAGATCAGAAGCAGCCTTTTCGTGGAAGACACCCTAAAGATATATGAAAGTTTTATAGAGCGGAATGGGCCAAAATAACTTATAACCTCTGTGGAAGTTTCAGCAAAAGCTACGGAACATACGGTAACGCTTTACATTAAGTGCACCTTCATAATACATTCATTATGCATTCATAGAACATTCAATGCACCTTCCTAATGCATTCTTAGAACATTCAAAAGCAACATGCAAGTACATCTTAACATCCCTTAACAGCTTTAATATATACTAATAACAAACAATACATGATAATACAATTATAATGTTTGTTGTTGTTATATAATGTTTGTCATTAATTTATATTACAGCTCTTAAGGGATGTTAAGGTATACATACATGATGTTTATGAATACTTAATGAATACATTATGAAGGTGCACTGAATGTTTTATGAATGCAATATGAAAGCATAATGAAGGTGCAGTTAATGAAAAGCGTTACTGAACATATTTGGTTAGTATTGCCAGTTAAGGAGGTTCCACTACTTAGTAAATATACTTTTTTTCATCAGTAACATTCATTAAAACATCTGTTTAATTATTATGCCTTAGATGAAGATTAGATCACATTTAAGGATCCATTCATTTAGCAGCCGTGTTTCCAAAGAGTGGGGGGAAATGTACTTTCATTTTAAGATGGGGTGCGTGTGTAGGATGTGCTTAGTTTACCTTCCTCTTTCACATAGAGGGATTGACACAAAACCTTCCAAATTGTACTTGAGCAGCATAAACATATATTCATCCTGTTTAGAGAACTGGCCTGCGAGAATGTACTATAAGTTCCCAAAGTCATCACTGAGATATTAACATTCTGCCGTAATCTACTACGATTGTGGCCATTGACATGTGACCACCTCTTCACCCCTTCCGCATGGCCCCTATCGAATGGAATAAAATTGAACAGAAAGAGACCCCAGTTTCCTGCCCAGGCCCATGGAAAGAATGCTGAAATGGTTTTCTGACAGGGAGGATGAGTTTGGTTAGGACTGGGCTTTGGGGGAAGACGGCGGCCTAAGAGCCACATTGGGAGTGTTCCTAGAAGCTTAGGGTCAGGGCTGGCCAGCAAGGTTGTTTACTCTTTTGTGCTTGCAGTGCCCCCTCCACCCTTCATCAAGCCAGGGCTGAAAGGCTGCTTCTTATTTAGTGTAATGAGACTCCAAATCGCTCCCTTGCCCCTTTTTGTTGGGCCACACGTTAATGCACCATTTCCTTTGGTGTGCAGTGAGAAAATGGCTCCCAGAGTTGTCAGTGTGGGGTTGTGAGATCACCTCCAGGGAGTAACTCTACAGCAACACACGCTACTTTTTCTCAATGAACCTGAGTCTTCTTTGCCCCATTGGTCACTTCTTTTTTGAGGTGATGGTTGCCCCAGTTTAAGGACTGGTCTTTCATTTTGCTTTATCATATTTGTCCATTTAGCCTTTGGCCTTTGATGGGCATAATGGTGCCATTGTTATCCCTCATTTACTGTGTCATGTCTCCTTGAGTCATCCATATGCTGTCTCACTTGCACACTAGAAGCAAAGATCATCTAGATACTATTCACTGTGCTTGTAAGAATTATGTGCCCAATCTTCCTTTGTATACTTCTTTTCATACCCACCCTCAGATAAGAAATTCCACGTCCAATTATAGTGGGACCAGTAACACCCCCCCCCCCCCCCACATCCCCCTCTTCTTTAGCTACCCCCTTCCGTTAGCAAGCCACTGGCCTGCTTTTAGTCACGTACTGCTCTCCATCCAGCTTCTAGACCTCCACGCTCAAGCTGTTTGGCTTGGCAGCAGTCTTGGTTGCATAGCACATGGGAGGTCATCCTGACCAGGGAGTGATTGGAGGGGGGGTTAAGGAGCCAGATGCTTGTTACATAGGTGCCTTGACATAAGCATGTAACCAGAGTCGATCCCAGGCCTGGCAGGGGAACTGTGCATTTGTTAATATTATCTTTTTGCATGTTCTTTTTATGTTTCAAGTTCTCTTATAAAGCTCTTCTTCATGGCCAGTGTAAATATCCTTATCTCCGGAGCCTTCCCCAGGCATAGCTGTTGGTGGGCTTACCCTTGGATGTTTCTTTTGGCAACCTCCCTTGAAGTTTGGAGCATCTTTTGCTGCTATTGATGTCCTGCCGATATTCCCCCACCCAGCGATAACTTAATATACGAATGGGCTTTTCTCAGTTTCTTTTGAAGTTCTCTCTAAGCCTAGGGATCTGCCATCATCTTCAGCCATCTAGTCCAGGCTAATGCACCACCTTGAGCATACTTCTGAAGTTTGTTGTAATGATACATATGACAAATAAATTGAAATTTGAAACTTGAACAGCATATTCTTAGAATGTTGCCCTGCTGTGTCCTTACCATGCGAGCAATCTAGTTGACCGTGTTCTTATGTAAAGCTAAGAGGGTCTCCGTTCATGGCCAGTCCTCTGCGTATCCAGCTTGATGTTTAACCCACCATTTTTTTTTATCTACTATTGCATGCAGTTTCCAGCAGATCGTGGCCGACAGACGAACTAAGCCAGGCATCTCACGAGCTTTGTCATATTTTGGGGGCATGAGGAGCTCTCCTGGATATACCTCTGTGCTCTCTACATTGATAGATTTTTCCACCTCCACAAAGCCAACGATGACCCCGCATAGCGAATGATCTTTTATTGTTCTTCGAAGCACATATAACATATAGCTAAGGAACCATCCAAAATGCTGGGCTGCTTCTATCACTGACTCAGATTTGTTTGTAGAACTGCCTTCAGTATAAGTGGAATTCAGTGCTATTTACATTGGTTTAGAGCATGGGTGGGGAACCTACTCCATGGAGGCCCGGTGTGGGTGCGGGTTTTTTGGATAACCTCTCAATCAGCCAATAACAGTGGGTATCCAGGAATTATCCCAAATTTGGTCATCCCAAAAACCCACATCCACACCAGCCCTCCATGGAACAGGTTCCCCACCTCTGGTGTAGAGTATCTCTTATAATGGCGTAATGTAACTGGGTTCCACACTGTTTTGACCATATGCATGCCTTATGTGGTGGGGGAAGCTGTGGGGAGGTTATTGGATTACAAAAAAGAACCTCAGACCAGTTAACACCCAGAATGGTGTGGGTACCTCTTCCACATTCTCAATTTTGTTTTTTAAAAATAAATCCAGGATATTTGATCTCATTTTCAATTCATGGGAATCTGCTTTCAGTAGTCTTCACAGTGTAGCACATGGGGGAAGAAACTCATCAAATGGCTCACTTTCCCTAGAAGTGAGGTACCCAGAGCTGCCGGAAAAGCTCCTCACTGCCGTATCCAATTGTGCTAATAAGCTCCATAGGTATAATCCTGATCTTCTGAAAAATGTGTGTATTCAGGCTCTGTTTTTTGAGGTTTACATCTCAGACGGCATGTAGAAATCACTCCTACATTACTTTCTGGTTTTCTTTGGTGTTGGACTTCTCTTGATCTTAAAGCAGCTGCTTTCATTCCTCTTCATCTTGCTCTGAGCATGTCATGATGTGCCAGTGGAAAGCTGTGTGGTGATGGTAGTTCCTTTGCTCTGCTGTCATTTCTATGGCATCATCTTATTTGCCCCATCAAGTACTCACTTATGCACTACCACACCCAGCAAGCATGTTCACACTATTAGTGCAAGTATGAAAGCGTGTCTTGTCCATCAAATTAGGCAAGTGCACTGCTTAATCTATACTTTATCAAATGCTGCGTGGAAGCAGTTGTTGGCTAAGTATATAGACCACAATGCACTGTGTTAGTTACGGCAAATGTTAGCATTGGATACAAGGAAGTCTGTCAGCGTGTTAGAGTACAACATGCCTCCTAAAAACTTTCAGGTGAAGTGCATAAAGTTGTATAATAGTGGTGACATGATGGCGCAGTGGTTAGCACTGTTTTCTCAGACTTCTGGGATCATTGTTTGAGTCTTCACTATTGCTCCATGTGTAGAGTTTGCATGTTGTCAACATGAGGGTTCCTTCAGATACTTTGGTTTCTCCCTACAGCCCGAAAACATGCTGAGATAAATTGGAGTTACTAAATTGCCTGTAGGTGTGCTTATGTGAGTGTGCTCTGTGATGGGTTCGCATCCCATCCTGTATCAGTTATGCCCCTGGGGGCCAGGTATGGCACAATAGGTTAGGATGCTGTGATCAGAAGGTCACTAGTTCAAATCTCATGGTTGCAGTGATATCACCGTTGGGCCCTTGAGCTAGGCCATTAATCCCCAGTTACTCCAGGGAATGTCTGATCCTGCTTTCTCTAAATGTATGTCGCTCTGGATAAATGTATCTGTGAAGGATATACTAGTAGTGTGGGGCTTCTTTTCCCACAGTAGAAAGTTATTTTTGCCCTCTGTACATTTCTTACTCTGGACCACTGCTTGACGTCAGCCGGCTGCAGGAACTGGACTTCCTCCAGGTCTAGAGCACTGAGTGGCACTCAGTGAAAGTGTGTGTTTCTTTCTCCAGAGAGTAATGGTGACCGCATCGGAAGAAACTGAGAAAACGAAGGGTTCCAGTCTTCCTTCTGTTTATAATTTCAGTCCTTTGTTTCCATCTCGATAAAGCTTTGCCTCTTTGAACCTCAGAGGAGCAGCGGTCAGCTTGCGCTATGCTGCCATATGGATGGGCTCTGTGTGGCAGCCGTGCTGGGCTGCTGTCGTCAGCGGGACCGGAGCACACGCGAGCTCGCCACGGACGACAGAGCAGCGGGTCCCAGCTGGCTGTACTTTGAGCACTCGGGCAAGCATGAGCGTGACATCACATGGAATTGGTGGTGGTGGTGGTGGGGGGGGTCCTAACATCATGACACAACCGGGGTCTTGGATAAACAATCTCTTCACGTTTTCCTCTGCTGTAATGCCTCCCCATTATCTTTGCCATTATTATTTAATGCCTTGTAATTGAGCCCAAGTTGGGAAATGCTGCTCAAACAGAATGCTTGGGCTTTTTCTGAGCTGGGTTTCTATCAGGCAGTTCATCCCATGTTTCTCTAATGTTGCGTAAGAGCCTCCCTTCAGGGCCTGCGATTACATCAGCCTGAAGCACCTTTGCTGCCAGACCACAGTCCCTGTCATTTACATTGGACTGGAATTGGCTGCTTGCGTAATTTCTCGAAAAATTAATTTTCTTCATTTCTTATTTATTTTGTATCATTTTTCGCCTAAGAACAACCCCGCTATGCGACACCTGCAGAGATGACAGGGGACTTGTGTAACACTGAGATGTAATTACTGAAGGGAACATGGGAGAATTTTGTGCTGAGGAGCTGTATGGCTTCTGTCATTGGCAGAGCCGGTCGCTGGCGCAGGTATCTGCGACACCCCTGTTTTCTGCGCAGGAAGAAGAGAAACTCAGAGCCAAACACATAGTCATCTGTGTCCCATCCAGTCCTGATGCCGCTGTCCCTTTGCTTGAAGCCAGACAAACTGTAGCATTGCTGTTATTTCTAGACGGCCGTGGCTCCTCCATACACCCCTGGCAAACTTCTAGGCTTTAATTGGTTCAGTGCCTAGTGGTATTTTTCCTTGTATTAATGGTGTGTTCGCAGCAGAGAGAGGGTTTTTTATTGAGATGGTGGTTTCCTTTTAACGATTCCAAAGTCGGTATTTATGTTCTCCGTTTATCTCGTTAATGTTTGTTTATTCAGCCCCAGCCGGCAGCTTGCTCTTTTGACCTCAGTCGGCAGTAAAATATAGCCACACATGGCATAATCAATTACCCCGCTAAACAGAATTATATCGTTGGATATCCGGAAGCAGTCCTACATGCAGGAGCCACGTTTCAAAAAATCTGAAGTCTGTAAAATTTGCAGCTACTAAAAATCACATGAGCACAGATTCTGAGGATTGGGGGGGCGAGGAGGAGTAAACAACAGCGCTCTGAGTGCTGCGTAACTCCCTCTTCAGGACATGGCAACTTATTTTGTTTGTTTGGTTATTTATTGGGATTTTTTTTGTTGCTAATGGAAAAATTGATGAGATTAGGGTTGCCATTCACAAGTATTTTTCCATCAGTTAATCTATCAAATATTTTACCGTTTGGTCGATTAACCTAAAGATTCGTTTTCCTTCAGAAAATTGAATTGACTGTTTCATTTAAGTTCATTTTAGTTTGACAACAACAAACTGCATGTCACTGCAGGGCTTTAGATAACGGACGACGGCTTTTTCGGCACTATATAGACATTGCATGCGGCAACGATAAGCATATTAGTAAGCCTATTATAAGCATATTAGTATGCCTAAAATGATAATGAGAGGCATACTGTGATGCCCAAATGTTAGTAATCTGTATAAATTTGGCGCATCCTTATGCTTAATAAATTCAGTTAGCAGAGCAGGCCACATGCGACCGTTTTGGTATTCCATGGAGGCAATAAGCACTGAAGTGGTGGTGAAGAAAGGGTCCGCTTAGCAGCCACAAGATGTTTTAAAAAAGGAGGTATTGTGTTTGAACAAGGTAAAAAGGCGTTGATGGGTAAAGGTACTGATTGCACTGTAAATTCCAATATGTTTTTGGTAAATATTGTTTTCATTTTTATTTCATTTCACAAAATTGTTAAAGCTCTGGTGTCCATTTTCGTTTCATTTTTAATTTACGATAACACTGGTACCAACAAGCCCAACGTGCTCAAATGCCACATTGGTAGCATCAATCAATGTAGAATGAGCCCAGATTCTATCTTATACATTTTCTCAAACACCTATTCAGTGCAAATTTATGACTAATTTAAGGCGTTAATAATGAGTGTATTTAGCAGCTACAGGGACAAAAGATATTAAAAAGGCCGCCATACAAATTGTACTTTAATAAACATGAATAAACAACACTTACGGTGGTTTTGCCTATTCTGGCCATCATCCTTAATGGCACGTATGTATTTCCTCTTCAGGTGCTCATGCATAGTGCTAGTGCAGCTATGGTGTGCCATCTAATTTTGCACAGTGCACTTTTTTGTTTTGTGATAATTTGAACTCCTCCCATAATTATGTAATGATACTGAAAGACCATGCGATGGGCTGGCCCCCCATCCTGGGTTGTTCCCTGTCTTGTGCCCATTGCTTCCGAGATAGGCTCCGGCCCCCCCGCGACCCAGTAGGATAAGCGGTTTGGAAAATGGATGGATATTGAAGGAAAACATTCATCATAATGAATTGAAATGTTTCAGTGGAGGATATTTAGGAAAGTCTTGTCTTGCATGTCTTAATGTCAGTGAGCCTGTAACCTCATAAATGAAAGGGTAAGATTGCAGTCATGCTGTAGGATTGAGTGACGGAGTCTTGTCAGACATAGTCAGGCACACTGGGGTTTCCATAGATTTGACACCGAACTGTGTTTTTTGTATTGGTGTAAATTTTGCTTGTTTACATCTGGGTTGTTACCATGACTACTAATGTTACCATGATGACTAGTGGTTATATACCTCCATGACTTTCCACATTGGGTGCTTAGGAGAGCTTTTGGGTTCTCATGAAGTCAGTTTCATTCTGTCTGGTGGGGAGGAGGGCAGAGCATAGTGTTTTATCTCTGGATGGACCTCTTTGTTCCTTCTAGACCCATGTGTGAGCAGGATACCTTGTTTATTAAGCTAATTACCCAATAAAAGTACACTCTGACTTCTAGAATGTGAAATTATAAGACCACAGACTTTGTTGACGGTAGCACTGATGAATGTTATAGTAGTAAAAGACCGTTACTTTCATCTCGCCTGCTGCCTCCAGTACTTGCTTGTGTTGCTCCCCAGTTTCATCCCCATGCATAGCGAAGAGCTGTGACCCCCCCCCCCCCCAGCCGCTACCTCTGTGCAATCACACAGTCTCAACTTATATCCCACTGTTGGCCCCGTCTCATGGGTGCCCATTTATTTTCTTTTCAAGAAACTGTTGCTCACCACGTACAGTTGCTTCAGCTTTGTAATCAGCTCTTTTCAAAGGAACAAAATCTTTCTTCACAAAATAGGAAGAGCAATGGTGTAGCTGTTGGCAGTGCTCACTGGTCGTCTGTGATGCAAAATGTCTCTGGCCAGGCACAAGGGAGTCGGGGGAGGGCCCGGTTTGTTTTCACTGGCAGCCCAGAGAAGCGCTACCTCAGAGTTGGTGGGCTGTCAGGGCCTATACATCTAGCCTCCTGGCAGGCTGGCTGGGGGGTAGGATTGGCAGAGGGGGCTGTGGGACTAGGAAGGGGGGGTCCACAGGGGGAACAGGGGCCTTTGCCGAGGAGTCAGCCAAAGTGCAAGCCTGTCTCAGATGGGCTATCTGCTGAACCTAGCTTGAAGGACTGCAGGAGACTTGGTCACTCAAGGTTGTGCAGTTTCCACTTGTGGAAACAGGAAGACATGCTGTGAGATTCACCTGGGCATTGCGGAGCTGCTTGCACATGTACTCATAAGCCGTTCTGATGCCGTGGCCCTTTGGCTTCTAGGGAGACAGTGGGCTGGTTTACTGACAGATCTAAATTCATCTGCATATTATTAACAGTCCTTTATTGCTAAGTTAGACTGTTCCAGCAGGCAGGATACTTACTAGTGAACATCAGAATGACCCTCAGTGCATAAAAATATCCTTATTATAGATACCTCTTTACTGCTCGTTCCTTTAACAACCTCCCAGTTAATTTCCCTTTTGTTCATGGACTTGATATCACACTGCCCCAGTGTGTTTGAGAAAGACCAGTGACACTCCACTGCTATTTACGTGACTGGAAACATTGTAAGAGTTTTATAAATTCCTCATAAATGGTTTCCACACTCCGCCAATGTGGTCTCTGGGCCCTCTCTACATGTATTGGGTTTCCGTTGGTGACTGGATTTGTTATTTTATTTTCCAAAAATATCACTTTCCTTTTATTTTAACATTGAATGTCTATTGCTAATGAAGGGGGAAAATCATAATTTATTCTTTGTTTCCCGGAAGCTTGGTCTTAGTCGTTTGTCTTAATTAATTAGACATCTGTTTAATTTGAGGCATTATAAGTAATTCTAAGGTCTACCCTTGGATGGGGGTCTTTATTTGCATGTACATGAAATTGTTGTTGAAGCCGTTTCCCGTTACTGTATAACAAGGGTTTGGAACCTGGTCCATGGAGCTTAAAGTGTGATTAGAGACATAAACCCCCGCACCATACATGATCAGGTAGAGAAATTAGGGTATATGGTTTGACCTGGATGGCTGTACATGGTACATGGCTGTCTAGGTATAACTAGAAGCTACTTGGTTCTCTGTTTCTGTGGTGGCACCACCATCCTGGAGAGCCAGTCCATCACTGAATTACTCTGGACCTCCTGCAGGTTTGATCTAGTTTGTCTAGGGCCAAGGCTGTCTGAAGCAGAAAGAGAAAGTGGAGTAATCTGACTGCCCCTGTGTCTTGCAGGTTTGCAGTTCTCGCCAGCACGACGTCCCACCATGAGACCATGCACAGTAAACTGAAAAGCAGCCTCATACTCAAGGTAGCGACGCCCAGGCCGGGTCAGCCCAGCCAGCGCATCGTAACCTCTGCCACCATCCAGTCACTGGGTCCATCTTTCACGTCTTTCAGGAACATGTGGACCGGGCGATGGCGTTAAACTCTGAAGATGCACAGTGCTTCTACCTACTGGGGAAGTGGTGCTATGAGGTAAGCAAGGGGTCCTTCAGTCCATTGCTGAGAGCTACAAAATCCTGTGACGATACATAGATACAAAAGCTGCTGGAGGCGGGGGGTTTGTGGAAAATGCCTGTTCTTTGGGTGCTTTGAATGTCTTTGTGGTAAATACTGGCATAACCCACAATTAATGACACTCAGCTAACTGTTGCTAAAACAGTTGGGTCTTGGCCCCTAACCCTCCCACACCATGCATGTCTTTTCCATCCAAGTCTGATAGCGGGAGAATTGATGAAGTCTGTTTTTCATGCATGAATTCCAGCACTGACTAAAAATGATTTTGTTGGCAGTGCTGGTCAAAATTTTTCCAAGTTAACTAACGACCCTTTCAGGAAAACTAAATCAGGAATAACAGTTTGCCTTCTGAGTGTCCAGTTTGGATAGGATCTGTAGGACTGGCATTTAGTTATGAGTTACATCTTTCCTTTTGGTCTAACAAGGGAGCAATCAGGAGCCAGTGGTTACCAGTAAACACAGGTCAGCAAAGATCTTAGTCCAGCCTGGGGGACCCAGAGTTAGGGGAAGGACAAACCGACCCACCCCTCCGAACTCACGGCAGCTGGCAGCGTTTCATATTTCTCTTGCTGAAGTGTCTGTATTCACAGCGGATCCATCGCATCCTGAATTCGATTACACCCCATTTTCGCTCATTAAACGGGTTTCCCACAAATTTGAGTTCAAAGCCCAAGGGATTATATGCAACAAACATTTCTTCAAAAACGGAGCAGATTTCTGAGGCCTCATGCCCCAAACCTCAAAGACTAACCATGACTGAGTACACCATGTCCGCGGAACCTCTAATCGCCCTTCATTCTTTGCTGTTCTTTCCAACTGGCACCCATGCCTTGGCCTGAGCCTGCCTCTGCTGGCGCTCTGCTTCAGAGCAGCTTGCCCAGTGTATTTCATCACATGAGCTCCGTGTGTGCACTCCTGGAGGCGGAGGCCATGGGGCAGAGCCGCACGGCCAAACTCTTAGATCTGCGCTTAATCCACAGTCGACCGTAAGATCCTCCTCAGCTGGTTGGTGGACTGCAGAGCCATGACCTTTGACCAGCTTCTACTCAGTTGCAATTGTATTATTCCACCTGCGTAAACACAACCTCCACTGTGTGTGTGTTTATTGTTATGGCAATATTTCTGTATTTGAACATCCTACGCCCATGTCCCAAATTATGCACAATTTGTATTGTTCTATGAAAGCACAGATATCTTTTTTTTATTATTTAAATTTGAGTACATTTTTGTTGTCTCTCTCAGTGTGTTTGGACCAGTCAAGACCCACCTCTCCTGACTGGCAGATTAGCATTTATACTATTTTGGGCTGTTTTGGTATACACATTCATCATATACCTTTCCCTAAATTGTTTTTGATTCGGTATGCACAATGAAATATATTTGAATAAATGAATACATTTATTGACGTGGGAGGTACCTAAATTCACAACTAGATGTTCAATACAGAAAGCATGCTAATTGTGGCTGAGTTGGTTACAGCTAACGCAGATTTTAGTCAGCCTTAATGGCTGGTTTGGGAACATTTCAGTTTTCCAATAAATTATACCAACACTGGTGACCGAGTAATTGATAAAACCAAGACTATCTGTCTGCTTTGTTATACCGAACCCTTAATATGTTGCTGGAAATGCATCCAGTGTGCTAACTCATTTGAGATGACATCATCTGAGTATGTGTATGACCGGAGCAAGGCAGAAAGAGTCTCTGCAAGTTAATCTCCCCAATGGCATTTAAGGTGCCAGGAAAATCAGACCAGGCTAAAATAATACAGTTCTAGTACAGTAAAGTACAGCTGTAGTGTTTATTGCTGCAGATTTGTGACCATACTCTGCAGCAGAGAACTGAATTTAGTTCATTATGATTATTACAGTTATCACATTTATTATGCATATTTATTTTTACGGTGTACAGATAAACATCTCTTAGGTTTTGTTTTGCAGATCCATTGCCTTTGGTTTACAACCATTCCTAATTGTGCTTGTGTTTGCAGTTTGAATAATAACTTCAAAACAGATTCTGCGCTATATCAAAGTTGCATCAAACTGTAAAGTCAAAAACAAGATTTGTATTGTGAACCATTGATTTTTTGTACTGTTACACCCTTAATACGAATCATCTTTTTTAAAAAGATCTCAGATAGAGCATTCAGACTGTCATTGTTGTGCACCGTTTAAGATAAGATAAACTTCCCTGCGGAGGGAAATTTGTACATCAAGTAATAAACAGAATTTGGCAATGCACAGATCAGAAAAGTATAAAGAAACATAAATATATATGTTTAAACAATGTATTAAATACAAACAAATAGCAGCCGAAGACCTGAGATTGTGCTATTATTATCAGGGATGGACAGAACTGGTACGCAAGTACGCATTTACCTTTAAAAATGATACATGCGACAATCGATTGTTTGTAAAGGCGTGAATGCGTACTTATGTGCATTTGCGCTGGTATGAAAACAAAATATAATGCATTTTAACCTGTATACCGCAAATGAAGTAGAGTTAGCATATAAAGATGCTTTATATTTTGTTTTCATATCAGCGCAGATTCACGCAGGTGAATACGTAGTTGCGTACCAGTTATGTTCTTCCCTGATTATTATTTTATATCAAAACCACCATGATTTGAAAGAGGCTTCAAAATTTGCTCACCGGACATGGACAGACTCATTGCCTTTCTGCTGCTCAGCTGATGTGACAGTCTGTCCACTGGAGACTGCATCTTTCTCCTGTGCACAGGGGCGCTTCATGCCTCATGCATTGTGTAGGAGACAACCACAACTGCAATTTGAGGACTTGGCCCTTATGCTCTGTGTAAATAGTCAAGGACGGGCAGCGTGCAGCTCTGTCACTTAAGTCTTCGCTGAGTGTTTGTCCATGTGCCTGGTGAATCCTTTTGAGGGCTTGTTAGTCTGTCAGCGTAAGAGGAATGATGGGAGATGGCTACTGAAATGGAGCGCTCCATCTTTTTGAGGCTCTTCTTGGAAGGCTCTTCTGTGCACCTGACATCATCTGTCACCTTTTGCTAGATCTCCACCCTGGGTTGGCTTGAGAGGAAGGCTGCCGCTGCTCTGTATGAGACCCCACCCACCGCTACCATGCAGGATGCCCTGCAGAACTTCTTGAAGGTACAGCAGCCCCTGCCCTGCTGTCAAAATAAATCCTTCTGGGTCTTTTTCTAGAAGCCAAGTAGCATGATACTGGGTCAACCTTAGAGGTGTCTGGCCTCCACAACATGGTTGGCAGCTGCAGACTAGCTGTCGCCGTGGTGATCTTGACCCGTGTCTTGCTTGTTTGGTTGTTCTGCTGATTTGTACACCACCAGCCCACTTGAATGACTTTATGATGTCACTCCGAAGACTGGAGAAGGCGGCAAATTAAAATGTGCCTGTACTCTTCTTTAAGCGTCTTAATGACCCATGCTGCCTTCTTTCCGGTGTTGTTTACATGGGTGTGGTTTTGGCATATCAGGCTCCTGCAAATTTCTGTGCTGTGACTGAATGAGGTGCTGTGCAAGATTTCAACCAGGGCCTAAAATACATCAGTTTACTTTCTAAAAACTTGTTCTCTTTTCCTCCCTGCCCAGGCTGAAGAGTTATGCCCAAGCTTCTCCAAAACACTGAGGCTTTATATTGCCAAGGTAACAGAAAACTCCCCCTTTGTGTGAGTGAACGGCACGTGTGTGGATGGGATAAATGGTTAGGGTGGCTGATGGGTTTGGCACCTCGGGCTAGGGCAGGTTTGGCTGCAGGCATGTGCCAGCTTTCCTTGCCTGTGGGCAGAACTGCCTCAGTAGGCAGCCAACATGGCCCTCCTGCTGCTTTCCCAGCTGGCTCCAAACGCCTTAAAAAAACCTCTGGATGGCGTAATCTCTGAATTACTCTGTTGAATGTACCAGTCTAGCTGCAGCCTGCCCCTGGAGCCTGACCTCTTTCTGTTCTTACAGAGGGTGGTCTTAGGTTAGTTTGATACTCCATCTCTCCCAAAACGAAGGCTTAGACCAGATCGGTATAGCCACTCTCTTTTTGTTTGGGCAGCCATCTTTTTATGTTTTTTACCCCAATCCCCTCCACAGCTACCTGCTGCCATTCTTCTTGGAAAAAAAGGAAATAGGGGAATAATGCAAAAGAGTAAGAAGAAGTGAGCACAGCTGATATCTTCGTTTACTAGCTTAGTGGCCGGGTTCCGAGCGGCAGCTTCTTAGGTCCATCACTGCCGTCATCACCAACGTCAAGCAGGTTTTTATGGCCTCTGAGGTGCAGGCTGAGTGACATCACTGTTCTCCCAGTATCCGCAGTGGCTCGGAGGGAAAGGTTACCCTGCTTGATTTAACCCCGTAGTGGTACCACGATATACTAATGGAATGACATCTTTGCTTGCACGCTGCTGCTTGTGGGGTCCAGTAAGAGGTATTAGTGAGTCAGGTGTGGCTTGTTCGGGAAGTCACTGGATATATCTAGTGCTATTAGACATTTTGTGGGTAAGGTACGCTTCTGTGTGAACCCTGGAGTGGTTTTGGAGCCAGTGACCTGCTGTGATTTTCTCTGAGGTACTTGCAGCTGGATTATGGGTAGGCCAAAGACCATAGGTCATTTGTCACAGACACAGCTCACAGATACGTATGAATGAGGAGCTTGATGGGGTGCCTTCATTACTGTTGTTCTCCCGATCTCTCCGTCCTTTATTGAGTGTCCTTATTGTGTTCATCCCACCAGTGTCATAAGGATCTTGGGAACATTTCCGAGGCTGAGAAGTGGTTCCAGCTTGCGTCACAGATGAACGGTGTCTCCGGCGTGGTAAGCGTGCACATCCCAATTTTCAGTTGTCTGCATGTCAGTTGTCTGCATGTCATTTGTCTGCATGTCATTTGTCTGCATGTCATTTGTCTGCATGTCAGTTGTCTGCATGTCAGTTGTCTGCATGTCAGTTGTCTGCATGTCAGTTGTCTGTCCTCTTTGCTTGTGCGTGCATGTGACGCTTCCACTGGCACCGGCATTTTCCATCACCCATCCTCCTTCCTGACTGTCATGGCTGTGTGATTTTAGCGAGCAGCTTGGTTCCCCATCACCGTGCATTTGCAGCTCTGCACGGCGCTCAACATTGTTACCCTTCCACCCCGTCGTGTCGACGCCCCACTGTTTCTCTCATCCACACCAGCTTCACCATCACAAAGGTGTACGGTCACACCATGCATGATTAATCCTGCAATGATTCCTGCCGGTGTCTTGCCGGTCCTTTAGGACAAAGATGGTGCCAGTCTGGAAGAAGCAGTAGCGGAACTGCAGAACTGAGGGTTTCATGTTCCAGGGGAAACAAATGGCGACGCGCAAGCCCGGGGGATGTGCGAGGAGCCACGGGTTCGGCCGTTGACCTCAACGCTGGATGTGTCTTTTTTAGGGGGAGGGGGTGTGTGTGATTAACATACTGACATCTGCAGAGTGGCCTGTGACAAGCTGACACCCATGTGCTTACCGTCCCCTATTCCTTTCACAAAAGTGGTCATTTGTTTGCTTTGCAAAGGAAATTGCCATGTGAGGAAGTAACAACTGCTTCTCCCTGGAGGTCCCTGCCAGGAGGGAAAGTGGGCCTTGAACTGCCTTCAGCAGAGATGAAAGCTTGCTATGCCTGATTAAATATTAGGTCATCGTTTTAGGGTGCAGCTGAGGTCACTGCGCTACAGACACAGGCATCTCAAACACAATGTAAACCATACATTTTAATAGTAATACCACAGTTCTCCTTCTACATATACCACGCAGTGACTGTCTGTGCTGAAGGCTTCCCCTGATGTGTGTGTGTTTAATTTTAAAACAAACGCTGTGTCGTCGAGCCCTAATTAAATTGGTAGGGGCAGCGTGGTAATTGTAATGTCAACTGGAACAACGTTTGGAGTCTTGAGCAACCCCTCTGGGAGTGATATAATACTAGAGAGCCTTCGCAGAGAAAGGGAAAAATATTTTAGGGCTAACCAAAACACCCAGAGGAGCGTCACAGGGCCATTCTGGAACACATTACGTCCAACGCTCGAACGCCAACTCGGCCTTCCTGCTATTTTGATTTATGCACAATCGAGTCTTTTGTCTGGGGGTTGTCTAAGAGAGCTACGATTGACTTGCTTAGAGACCTGGAGGACCAATCAAAGGAGGTATAGGCCTCGCTGCACTCACAGCCAGGAGCTGACATTCTCCACACCGGTGCCAAAAATGGCAACAAGTTAAGTTCAATCAAAACCTGACTCCTGTCTGGCTTGTTTGGGGTTCGCGTCATTAGGCGCTGTCGTTACTCTTTGTTATAGCCGTTTCTGTTTCTGCTCTGAGTATTTATACTTTTTTATAGTATTTTATATACTTTTTAAAATTTTCCTACACTAATTGGCTTCCTATTTCTATAACTATTCTCTTAAAACATCGGTGTTATCCTTGTCGACAGAGTGGGTCAGCTTTGTGATCAGAGTAATGCGTCCTGAAATCACCTCAGTCTTTTTGTTCTTAGAAATATGTTAACCAAAGCTATGCACCACTGTAAAATGTAATTTTCCCATTTGCCTTTGTGTTTCATGGGAAATCACCTCAAACATGCCCGCAGGAATCTGTATCTGGTATAGGGAATGTAATTTTTAGTCTTGCGAATTCTGAATAACCACTGCAGTAGTATGTTTTGGCGTGAGGGCACGTGTTGTACTGGCGAGGGTTGAAAATTGAGCCGTGCACTTTCTGTGAACCATGAAGTCATTCTGCTGATTCTTTTTATTTTTAATAAATTTCTCTATGATTGTGTAGAAGTGGTTAGGAAGGAGAATATTGTGGATGAAGAAGGGAGCACCTCTCTGTTCAGCTCCTGCCTCTCATACACTGACATATATCATGACCCTGTGCAGTGGAGACAGGAAGTGAAGTGAGTGCTGGGTATTGTGGGTAGTGATTTTGGATTTCCTTCTGCATGCTGATCTCCAAGCAGGTATGTGTTTGAGGATTTAAGGTCTCAGTTGATGTGTTGGTTTTGGTTTAAGGTGCATTAGATCAAACACCAGTAAAAACTAGTGCCAGTGTTGATGGATTTGGCTAAAGGGACTCACTGCTGTCATATCTGAGTCACCTTGGGAAATTACAATATCCAAATGAAACTTGTAATAACTTTTGCCACAGAAGTTCTGTAGGTCTGCTGCTTAATGCCAAACAAAGGTTTTCCACCTCAGAGCTTTGATGGTGTCAGAGGTCAGGTTGTGTAGCTTTCGCAGATTTCGGCACTTCTCCTTCAGTCTGTAGTTAGTATTTCCCCTGAACATGTGACGCGACTGTGTGATTGGGACTGACTGGGAAGGAGAAGAGCAAAACAGCAGTATTTTATGACAATATTTTAACAAATTTGTTTATGTACAGGGATTATCACCATCTGTGCTGCTGTGGTTGTATTTGTGTGTGTGTCGATGTAAATGATATATATATAGCATATGTAAATTATATATATATATATATATATATATATATATATATATATATATATATATATATATATATATATATATATATATATATAGTGTCATGTTTTTAGAACATGCAGTGGTTCCAGATTTGTTGAAATTCCATACTTTTTTGTACAGTTATGGGAAATTGTCAGGGTGTCCCTCTTGTAAAGTTTTGCTATTTGACAGTGTATACAGGATGGGTTCCTAAGCTGCCGCACCATTAAATCAGGGGTCAGTTTTACACATGGGGATGCTTGAGATTACATGATCATTAGAAATGAAGGATAACATTAGGTAGAATGGCCTGAAAAATTAAATGATATGATGGGGTCTGTTTCTGCATCATTAACAAGTACAGTGAGCTTTGTCGGCATTCCAGAACTGTCAAACCTTTCTCTCTACTTACATTATTTCAAAGATGTCATATTTTGTATTTGAGGGGGGTTTGTAAATTAAAACATTCTGTGGTTATTACTATTAAAATAATGTTCTGTTGAACTGACATTCAGTAATTTATTATTTAATGTTTTTTTCCTCATTGTCTCAAACTCTTAAATGAATGTGTTCAACAATCTCTTGAATATTTTACTTGATCATGAATATAGAGAAATCTAAATTCCCATGGAAATATAATGAGATGGAACTCAATAAAAGAAAAAAAAGTTTCTGTGTTGGTTTGTTCTTAATATTCAGCCTGTGGTGGGGGGGCAGTGGGAATGGGCAAGCTAATGGGAAATGGGGGGGGGGGTTTGAAAATACCGTTCAACTTCCCTTCCAATATGCTGTGGGGCACCAGAGACGATCTGAAGTCTGGTAGCTGTCCGGTTAAGTCCTTCGCACTCCAAACAGGGATCCCCAGGACTTGAGTCTCCTTGTCTTTCTATGTTCAGAGAGTTTTTTTATTTCATTAAGCATCTTCTCCTGAACAGGTGTCATGGCTGGGTTCTGTCTATAACCCCCCCCCCCATCCCTCACCCCCCTGGGATTCCGAGTATTTGAAATGAATCCTTTATGGACATGGCTGTGCACTTAGAGTGCTTTTCCATTGAACCAGGCAATGTACTTTTGGTACTTTCCCTTTTCCATTGACTTCCATTCAAGTACCAGTACCAAAAAGCCAAGTACCAAACCAGCTGGGGTACTTTTTTGGCACTTCTGAACATTGGGGTGTGCATTGTCGATTGGTTAGGCAATGAGCACTCAGAAAACAACAAATGAAGACACCCAAGCTTCAATTGTGATCTACTGGAAGAACCAGAAGAAGATTTGGATGGCATGACAAGATACAAAAAAAGAATCTGCTGTAATATACTAGGGCTGCACAATACTGGAAAAAAACAGATAAAGCAATATGATTGTGTTGTAATAAATATTGGGATATTTATAAAGCAACAAAAAAAATTCTCAAACCTGTCTAGGAGTGATTTAAACAGTAAAGATAAAAATGATTGGCTTGGAGAACGCATGCAGCGCTCATCCAGTTGCAGCAACAGTAAATCAAACTGATAAACTATACAATCGTGAAAAGGAACAATCATTAAAATTTCAGTGCTTGCCACGTTTTGTTTCCTATGACAGAGTAAAAATGTTTTAGTGAAACTTAAACCTCCCACACCATAATGTCTAGACAGTATGAAGGTACGAAAAAGTCTCACCTAAACCCAGCTATTTTGGTCTTTGTGATGTGAGAATTGCATGTCTATAACATGCGATGTTGGCATTAACGTCAAATTAATATCACCCAGTCCGATAATACACTATCGCCTTTTTTTTTTTAAATCACCACTAAATACTTCGCCTCGCATTGTGATGTCATTCTATGGCAGTACCAGTTTTTTACACCAGTGGAAAACCAACACCTTGAAGTACCATACTTTTCGTGTTTTTTTTTTTTTTTGAAGTACCAAAAGTAGAGTACTTGGTGCAGTGGGAAAACGCTCTTAGTTTTAGGGGAACTAGTTGTGTAATTACATTAGTCACTGTAACCTATAGAGGCTAGCAAATGCAGCAAGTCAGCGGAAGTCAGAGAAGAGGCTGTTTCCCAGAAGTTTCCGTACTGCAGGGCTGGGGATGCTGCTGAGAGGTCAGCCTTGTCCCGTCCCTCTTGTCCCTTCACATATTTGTCACATTGCTGTTATTTGTATCACACCCTTTCAGGGAAAGGATCTGACCCGGCTATTTATTCACATCGGACAAATTCCAGCAACAGTCATGAATAACCACACGCCCCTTTAATGAGTCTTATGGCAATGCTAGTAGCGAGTGCTATGAATGGAGGGGGCCTGTACTCTGTTGGTCCATCTGGTATTGTCGGGTGGCCTGGGGTGGCCTGTGGGGGAGTTCACTGCAGGGCTATGTGTACGTGCACGACGTGAGGAAATCGAGAGGAAAAAAAAGCAAAAAACTGTTAGGCTTGGTGTAGATTTTTCCAATTGGGGGAGGGGGTTGGGGGGGGACAGGGCCCTTAGGTCAGATGGACCCAAGCAAAGAGCCTCTGGTTGAAGGAGTCTTTCAGCAGACTGTGTTCACGGCAGGGCTGACTGATGGCTCACTTTGAAGGCATGTACTGCGGTTTCTTCTGTGTCCGCATCTAAACCACCACCAAGCGGGTCCCTGTGGTGTCGCGCTAGAGAGCAGCCTGGAACAGGGCAGGACTCGTGTGTGGCCAGTAGTGTGCCTGGGATGCAGCTTTGGTGAACATGGGCCTCCCTCAGAGGGGGCCCCCAGGGCTTTCAGGCAGCAGGAGAGGTAGGCCGCCTCTTAAATAACTCCTCCTATGAAATGCTGGTCTTCAGTATCGTTGACGGACAGAGACATTGTGCCGTGATATTGGCTATGGTGCTAAAAGTTGTTTCTTCATTGAGAACAATCTGGTCGTTGTTCTATAGTTGAAGAAATTCCCTCTCTCTGTTATGTATTCATCTTTTCTCTTGAAATCAGATTCCCTGGATTTTCCATGAAAAAATCTACCCTAGTGAATAAAAGCAGTTAATAACCTCATGGAAAACCTTTTTTGGGCTCCGGGGCTTCCCGGGCACTGGGCAGCAAGACGAGAGAGCGTGATGTTGTGAGACGTTCATCTAACGAGCGTGCAATATCACGACTTGACAATCACAGCACATGGTGCTTGCACACATGTGCTTTTAAATACATTTTAAAAATTATTCAATTCAGTTCAAACATTTCAAACTTATTAATGTGTTTTGATTACAGGTTAAGATAATAAAATCTACCCATGCACCAAACCATGTTTGTACCTGTTCTGCATTTAGTTAACTTGCACGTTTCTCAAAACCTGATAAAAGGGAGGAGTAAGGCATCAGTGTTGTGTGTTTTTGGGGGGGATCAAGGGGGCTCTGGCATCAAGCTGATAGTAAAATGGAAAAACCAGTGAGGCCTGGACCATCTCCACCCTGAGGCTGAACAGGGAAGAGGAGGTGGGCTGCAATTTGTAGTAACTGCCCGATATGCATCGTAATAGCGGAACTTGAACTGCATGTTTCCCCAGTGTCACTTCAGATAAGAACAGCCACCCACTTAACGTGCATTCTACGACGGAGGTCTAAGTTTTATGGGAAACTGCGGTTTGGAGTCTCCACATCAGAGCATGAGACTGCATTAGCGACAGTTTTACATGCATTCTGAACATGTCCTGCCGCAGACGGGGATCTGAATAAGCGTGTGACAGGATTACAGAAGCGGTGGAAAGTGAATGCGTAAGAAGTTCGACATTATGCACGTGCTTGAGATTTCAGCTGCCTCTTTAGATAGGTTGCAAAGTGCCATCTAGATGCTATTGTTTGCATGCTTGAGGGAAGTTGGAAAGATCTTTTTTATTAATTGAAATTGTTACTGTAATAAAGTGGCTTAAAAGCAAATACAGTCTTTATTTACTATCTGCTAATATTAAACTTAAGTAAATTATGTAAAGAAAAATAGAACACAGGACATTTTACGGCAGCACAAAAAAGGATCAATGACTCTCTAAAGTACATACCTTGTACTCCATTACTCTACTCAGATATGTGACAGTATTTCAAAGCAGGGATTTCTGATTTCATGCCCCATTAAATCGTTTCCCCCTAATCTTGGCACAGATCATGTAGTTGAGAGGTTTTAGTGCTAAGCCGTAGGAGCAGTCCATGGTCAGGTCCTGCATAGGGCTGTTCTCAAAAGTGCACTGGTGTAGTAAGATGGCCGTGAACAAGAAGATCTCAGCCTTGGCAATCTGTTCACCGATGCACCTCCTCTTTCCGATGGAGAAGATCATGACACTGCTGGTCAGGTCCTTGTTTATGACACCATTCTCATCCACGAAGCGGGAGGGGTCAAAGACTTCGGGGTCTTTCCACTTCTCTGGATCGTGGTTGACAGACCACTGGTTGATGAACACGACAGTGTCCTTAGGGATGTGCAGACCTTCAATGGTGACGTCGGAGGTGGTGGAGTGGGGTATGGTGACGGGCACAAAGCTTGTGTAGCGCATGGTTTCGTAGATGAAGGCCTCCAGGTATGGCAGGTTTTTCTTGTCCTCTGTCGAAGGGAGTCTGTCTCTGCCAACGACCTTGTCAATCTGCTGTTGCAGTGTAGTCTGAATTTCAGGGTATTTCACCAAGAGCAGAAGCATCCAGTTCAGGGCAGTGGAGACTGTGTCCAGTCCCGCTCCAATCAGATCTGTAACTGTGGCCTCAGCATAAGCCTCTATGAGTCCGGTGTCACTGCGCGATTTGTCAATGACCCTGATGATTGCATCACTCATGTCTCGGGTCACCTCGGGGTCATAGGTCTCCCTGTGCTGGATCACTTTGTCTTTCACAAATGTAAAGAATTCATTATTCAGCTTTTTGAAGCTTAAGAACCCACTTCGCACCGGATTGGGGAAAGACTGTAGCCAAGGCATGAGGTCCACCAGGCTCCCGGCACCCACCGTCTCTCCAAACTTGTCGACTCTGCCTAGGAGGGTTCTGAATTCAGTTTCTTCATGTCCATAGCGCTTCCCAAAGCAGAGGGCACAGATGACATTGGCAGCAGCTACTGTTAGCTCTTGAGCAGGAGTGAAATGTCCTCCATCTGCACTAAGTTTTTGAAACACCTGGACCAGATCCAAGGCTTCTGCGACAATATGCTGCTCAAATGCTTTTTTGGTCTGGCTGTTTGCCGAGGAGAAAGCCCTGATGGTGGACTGAGCGATTCTGCGATGCATCTTCCACTGGTTGCTATAGTTGCTGAACGTTATGCTTTTGCCTCCTGACACCATCTGAAATGACACAAAGTTGGGTCTTCCCGCAAACTCCTTACTGTGCTGAATGAGTGCCTGGCGGATGGCAGCATCTCCGTTCAGCACCACAATGTCGTTGCAGCCCAGTCGTATCTGGTAAACGTTGCCATACTTCTTAGCCAGTCTAGAGAAGGTGATGTGGGGCATTTGTCCCAGCTGCATGGCATTGCCCACCACCGGCCAGGCGAAGGGTCCAGGCAGCCTCCTCTTACGCCTGAAGTTCCTGACCCACAGACAAGCTTCCAGGCAGAAGAGGAAGACGAAAGAGGCGACGAGAGCTGGCTGGACCTGCCCACCCCAGTCCCTGATGATGCTGCTGCCTTGTCCTCCAGACTGTGTGTCCCACAGAACCATGGCTTCCCGCTCTTTCTTTTCCTTTGCTTTTTTAGTTAAATGTCCTGTTCCTGGTGTCTGAGATATATCTCTTCCTTGTCTATTTATCTGACTTTCAGGCGTTCCTTTTCAGTTTTCTCATACCAGCGTAACGTAAGTGAGATCCACTGGGTTTTTTGAGGTGCCTCGACAATATTTGCTTGGTTTACTTGCTCGACGTGAAGTCAATTTGCTGAAGAGCTTGCCGCTGCCTTCAGGTCATTTCATGCTTACCCTTCCTCCTGTCGCCTTGCTCATGAGGGTTAGTCCAGGTCGTGGTGTCCGTCTTCCAATGACTGGATGACAAGCATCTGCTTTACCCGTCTCCGCTCCCTCCCTTATATATCTGTGCGGTCTGAGGGGGCCGGGACTCTGGGTTTTTACTATCTCTCCCCTCCCATCGTGGCCGTCCAGTGGACCCCAGGACTCCCATTCATCTCTGTTACAGGAACTCACTCCAGCAGGGTGTCAGACTCTCTCCCAAGCCAAGTGCTCACCAGAGAGCTAGAGTAAATAACAGCAAGCAGTGCGGTCTCTTGGCCAGGTGGTGTAATACAAGGAGGTGCTTTGGTTGTGGGAGCAGCCGGGGGAGGTTACTGACCATACCTTGCAGAAATGCACGTAGGACAGCGCGCTGCACATTTTCTGGCTAAGGTCGCTCTCTGAGGTTTAAATTTAAACACGACCAGAGATTTACAGTCTACTGTATGGGAAAAGTGATGCTGTTGAATCTCAAAAGGAAATGTCCTTTGGAAAATATCATGCAGAAAATCATATTGTTGACAGTTGGCTGCTCTTTTTAAACTGATTTATTTTTTTGTTTCAGAAATAATTGGAAGTTGTCTTGTGGGCATTGTTAGTTTTTCAGTTTTACCTCTTTATATTATTATTCTGCTTTCCTTCACATGACTTGCTTGCTACAGCAGATGCTTCGTTAACTTATGAGGTATTGTGGATCTGTAGCTCTGGTTTAATGGGAGAAATTGCTGGTGTCCTAATTTATGTCAACATATAAATAAAAATACAAACAGGTGGAAGTCTTAGGGAGGGGAGGATATTGGTGTTTTGCCAAGGAGCTGTACTCTTGACCTTAAAGTGACTGTTTGAGTTTGGCTTGAAAAAAGGCATAGTGTGAGGTGAAAGGAATTCTGTTGTGACAGGCTGCGTTCGAGTGACACACTTACAGTGGGGAGCGTACATCAGTGCAACGGTGATTTCTGTGCCCACATTGAACATCCATCTCTGCCATTCAAAGTCGTGTGCTGCTTTCCACCGCTCTGCTAATTAGTGTGGTTTGGAATCAGAGAGCCATCCCCAGATAAGTCCTGCATGTTATTATTTTGAGCCTGGTGCAAACAGATAGTTTGCCAGATACTTTTAGGATTGTTGGAAAAGGAATGTGTTTTTGAGTGCTGTTTGGGATGCATTACTTTAAACCCATAAATGGTTTCTATTCATTTCTGTTGAAGGCAGATAAACAAAGTTATAAAGAAATTCATCTACATTTTTGGATTGAGTTTCAAATGAACTGAAAACATGGTGAGTGCAAACAATGCCTTTAAATGCGATCTGTGATCCTGTGTGAATGTACTGCAGGGTATGGGTAGTTAAGTAGTTTTATATTTAGTAAGTGAGATGATGCTGCTCCAGAGATTACAGCTGTGTTAAAACTCATTAACAGCATTGTAAAAAAGCTTTCATGAAGAAACCATTGGCCCTAGTTGAACTAAAATATCACTTAAATCTGATTGCTGTGGGTAAAGAAAGGCAGTTCTGGTAGGGATTGGGTGGGAAGCTGTTCCATACTGAATGTATTCCATACTGCACGACTCACCGCATTAAAACCAGGAAGAATTTTTAATAGACATATTCAGAACATTCCGAGTTAGCTATTTTAGCCGTTTTTATAACACTTTGTGCAAGCTGTTTGTGTCGGACTTAATCTGTTACTCTCCTTTCTAGAGGAGAATGGGGGGGAGGCAGGGTCATATTTATCTACAGTGGACAGTGGTGTGATTAAGTCTGCCTTCCAATAACCACTTCTGTTTTTACCAGGTTTTTTCATGTTTCATCTGCTTGTGCCTCCAGTCCATACCAAACGATTTAACATTTCTGTATGTATTTTAAAAATGTCTCTCAGGTTTGTATGGGGTAATGCGATTCTTTGATGTTGTGTTGTCTTGCCGTAAACATATTTACAAAATGAGAGTATTTCGGGAAACTTGACACAATGAGAGAGACACCTGTCTCCTGGTCTGAGTCACATACCGAATGATTGTTGGCAAACATCTTTTTATTATCTTTAAGAGCAGAATTTTTCTCTCGCTGCGGTAATTTACAGTCATGGAAGTTTCCATTTATTAGTTTATGGCCTCGGGGTTAAGCGCATAAGAACACAATGAGTGTAACAGTACTTAATGAAAGAGGTAATAAACAAGGTAATGGTCATAGGCAAGTCAACTAAGCAGAGGTTCGCTCCACACAGAGCAGCAAAGGGATTTTACACACTAAGATCCAGATACAGGTTCGGCTATTGGACTGACTGTATCTATGTACTTATTTGAAGTTCAGTGAGTATGTATCACTCTGCCGGGTCTGTCGGACAGAGTAGCGGCATGTCAGGGGTAAAGTATTGAAGGGAGGTATAGGATTTAAACTTGGTGGGGGGAGATTGGCTACCCAGTGATGATACGTGATGAATGAATGGTAGCCTTCAAGACAGTCAGATGACCTGAAGGTACAGATGGCAGGGATCTGAACAGGATGTGTGGCTTGATAAGAGTGTGCTGACAACACAATCCAGTCGTCACGGCAACCCAGAAAAACCACATCAGCTTGTGTCGTTTCGTCCTGGCTTTGTCTCGTTGGTTTAGCTTTGTTACTCGTCTTCAGTATGTGTTGCTCCTTTTCACTCTCGGTTATGATGTGGCCCCTTTACAGAGATCAGTTACGGGATTTATGGGATTCACGTGAATTAATATAGCTGGAAGAAGAACATGTAAGCTATAACAGTTACAAACACTGTCCAAGAAGCTGCGATGAAGGGACGGCGCTGGTTAGTTTCCTGCATCGACCTCCTGCACACACCTCCACAGACCTGCTGAGTGTGAGAACATCAGAAAGAAGCAGAGTGCGTCCCAAGTGCTTGGGAGGCAGAGTTCCTGGCAATTTGCATCTCATTGCGTGTAAACTGGAGGGGGGGGGGGGGGGGGCAGAGTCAGCACATGGAAACAAATGAACACTCTGATCAAACCACCTTGATTAACACCTATTTATTTACTCTCCATGTAGCTTATGTTGAATTAAGTAAAGACATACAGCAATGACTTCTACTTCAAATACAAAGGTATGAACATGAACACACACAGCACTGCTGGCTGTGCCGGCTGGAACACTGAGGGAAAGCAGGAATCGGGCGCTTACGCAGTAATACGCTTTACCTGCTCAGCCAGTGGCATTTGCACAGCCCACAAAGCCCTGGGACTCTAAACAGAGGTGCATTTTGCAACACACATCAAACATGTGGAACCATTCATTGGGCGTTATTTCTTTTTTAGGCTGCAATACTAAGCAACACATGCTTGGGCAGACAGCATAAAGGGAGTCCGGGTGTTTGTTCCGAAATGCTTCAGGACCAGAAAAGACACTTCCAGGCAAAACCACCTCCGTTTTTTCTCAGAACTTTGTTTTGCCCTCTTTTCGCTGATGACTCCCAAAAAAAAGCCCATTTGTTTCGCCAGTGTAGCCTAAGAGACTGATTACTGACTCAAGACTGAAGTAACGTTCTTCATTTTGGACATAACACAAATAAACTTGAAACTAACGTTACATTTCCTCTCCGTCATCAATATCTCATTTTAATCCCATTCAAATGACATGTTTTATTTACAGTAGGTGCTGAATTTGAATTAATGTCTTGCAAGACAGGTTTGCTTAAACGCTGCATATTGCATATAAACACACATGAAAAATGATTTGTGCCTTTAATCTGAGGCTATACTAGTTAGTATATCTAGATGTTCATTATTCTTGGGACAAATACTCAAGCATTGGGGCTACACATAAATAGTGTTTAAAATATCAGTGGAAGCGCTGAGTTTCCCCACAGATGTCTACATCCTTGCCCATATACACTCAGTGATGCTGTGAATACTGCAGTGAATGTTTATGCAGGGAGCTGTGGAATATTTCTAAATATTTTAAGCACTTTACATTTTATTGGAAATTGTGCATAACTACTTATATGACTCATACATGTGTATCATTACTTGTACAAGCTGGATGCTGAGTATATGTAATATATAATTTTGAAATATCTAAAATATCCATTCGCACATGGTGCTCATATTTAGTAACTTATTTTCACGGAGCCTGAAGTATACGTTATTATACAGCAATACTTCACAGACATTATCTTACCTGCCCTCAATCGACTCTCTTGGAAAATCCCATTCTTACTGATCATGTGAAAAAAAAATCAGCTTTAACTTCTACAAAAATAGTAAATTAACTGATAGCTGACCAGTAATTAAATATTAAATATGAAATACCTTAACTCAGTCAGTGCAGTTTCCTTGAGATTACGGATTAACCAATTTGACACCCTTGAAGTCTTTGCTAGCCTGCAAGGTCAAGGCTGGAACAGTTTGCAGCTTTTCATGCAGGTGACACCAAGCCTAGAAATTTTCCCCTGAGTGTGGCAGAGATGGTGTAGTTGAGGGGCTTCAGGGCTAAGCTGTAGGAACAGTCCATGGTGAGATTTTCTGAGGGGTTGCTTTCAAAAGTGCACTGGTGTAGTAAGATGGCTGTGAACAAGAAGATCTCAGCCTTGGCAATCTGGTCACCGATGCACCTCCTCTTTCCGATGGAGAAGATCATGACACTGCTGGTCAGGTCCTTGTTTATGGCACCATTCTCATCCACGAAGCGGGAGGGGTCAAAGACTTCGGGGTCTTTCCACTTCTCTGGGTCGTGGTTGACGGACCACTGGTTGATGAACACGACAGTGTCCTTAGGGATGTGCAGACCTTCAATGGTGACGTCGGAGGTGGTGGAGTGGGGTATGGTGACGGGCACAAAGCTTGTGTAGCGCATGGTTTCGTAGATGAAGGCCTCCAGGTATGGCAGGTTTTTCTTGTCCTCAATGAAGGGGAGTCTGTCTCTGCCCACAATCTTATCAATCTGCTGCTGCAGTTTAGTTTGGATATCAGGGTATTTCACCAAGAGCAGAAGCATCCATTGCAAAGCTGTTGATATGGTGTCTTGCCCAGCACCTATAAGGTCATTAACAGTGCCTTCAACAAATTCTTTATTTAGTCCATTGTGTTTTCCATGTTCAATGACCCTGATGATTGCATCACTCATGTCTCGGGTCACCTCGGGGTCATAGGTCTCCCTGTGCTGGATCACTTTGTCTTTCACAAATGTAAAGAATTCATTATTCAGCTTTTTGAAGCTTAAGAACCCACTTCGCACCGGATTGGGGAAAGACTGTAGCCAAGGCATGAGGTCCACCAGGCTCCCGGCACCCACCGTCTCTCCAAACTTGTCGACTCTGCCTAGGAGGGTTCTGAATTCAGTTTCTTCATGTCCATAGCGCTTCCCAAAGCAGAGGGCACAGATGACATTGGCAGCAGCTACTGTTAGCTCTTGAGCAGGAGTGAAATGTCCTCCATCTGCACTAAGTTTTTGAAACACCTGGACCAGATCCAAGGCTTCTGCGACAATATGCTGCTCAAATGCTTTTTTGGTCTGGCTGTTTGCCGAGGAGAAAGCCCTGATGGTGGACTGAGCGATTCTGCGATGCATCTTCCACTGGTTGCTATAGTTGCTGAACGTTATGCTTTTGCCTCCTGACACCATCTGAAATGACACAAAGTTGGGTCTTCCCGCAAACTCCTTACTGTGCTGAATGAGTGCCTGGCGGATGGCAGCATCTCCGTTCAGCACCACAATGTCGTTGCAGCCCAGTCGTATCTGGTAAACGTTGCCATACTTCTTAGCCAGTCTAGAGAAGGTGATGTGGGGCATTTGTCCCAGCTGCATGGCATTGCCCACCACCGGCCAGGCGAAGGGTCCAGGCAGCCTCCTCTTACGCCTGAAGTTCCTGACCCACAGACAAGCTTCCAGGCAGAAGAGGAAGACGAAAGAGGCGACGAGAGCTGGCTGGACCTGCCCACCCCACTCCTTGATGATGCTGCTGCCTTGTCCTTCAGATTCTGTGTCCCACACGTTCATGGTGCTGGATTATCTGCTCAATAATTAATTCAAAATAAATTTCTATGTTGTAGTTTGCAGAATTGATTTAGCAGCTCTTCATTTGCAGCTTGGGTTCAGATGAGACCTGCTATTTCAAAAACATATTTCACAAAAATATAGATATTTAGTCAATAATTTGTGAAGTGATTCAGCAAGACAAATTATGAAGGTGCCATCAAGTCTTTACTGCAGTTCTGAAAAATTCTCTCGCGTCTCAGTACAAACTAGGTTTAAAAAGCACGCGCGCATTCAATGTCTGTGGAGCTGAAACAGGTAAAGTTAGGATTTTTCAAAGTCAGATTTTGCCTTGTGCGGGTTCGCTTTACTGCTGTCTGATATATGTTTGTCGGGGGGCGGGCTCGACGCTATTATCATACTCCTCCCATTGTAGTAGCCCGGAGACCCCATTACGTTATCCCCTTTCCTGTCGAGTTGCAGATCTCTCCTTGGGACGAGGCAAGAAAATTACCCCGGTAGCTGGTTTCAGCTCCAGCGCTTGCCTGGAGAGGCGTGCGGACTGAAATCCCCCTAGCAGCTTTCGGAACCAAGCGGTGCGCTTTGCCCTTGCTTTGCTCAGTCTGTAAAGTCTGAAGACTTTCTGCAATGTTTTGGGAATGCGTATCACACACGGTTTGTTTCTTTGCTAGTTCTCTTGTGTGTTTTACTGGCAGTTTCAAGCGGAAGCGTATCTTCACTCGCTCTGCCTTCGTATGCTATTAAAGGAACATCTATTATACATTTCTGGAAATATGAGCAGATTCACGTGAATCTAAATTTCTGTAATCTTCCGAGCCTTCAAACTTTCTCTTGGTCCGCCTCTCTCTCTCGATCTGTCTCTCTCTGCACCCACAGCACGTAGTAAACCACAGGGCAGTAATGCAATCATGTCTAAACTGAAAAAAAAAAGAGTTTATTCCAGGTGTAAAGGGATCCGTTTTTAAACCCAGATTCATAATAAAGCCTTCTAAGTAATGTCTGTTTCAGTTTTACGACGTGCATGCTGATTTCCAAGAGAATGACATCCGTACTCACGCGATTATATCGGTATTGGCTAACTGAATTAATGAATTAAGTGGGCCTATCTAAAAGGGTGAACACGTGCTTCTGACATGATAGTGATTAATTGCGTTCTTGTCGTAGTTCATATAATTTATTTATAGTCGAGTTTTATAATGTTATAGGATCATCTCTTAGAATTAAAAAGTATAATACAGGAATGGAAATATATAGTTTCGTATTTGGAGTTTGTGTGTGTAGGGGTGTTACATTCTGTTTTTCTCAAAAAAGTAATCGATTTGGATTACTGACATTGTATTACTAGGTCACATATAGTGATCAGACTTTATGTCTGTACAATCACCGGAGGGCACATTTGAAAAGATTTGCCAGTATAGATTCATTCACTATATTAATTTCCTTTGACTGAAAGGTTGGGCACAGAAAGAATGCATATGTCGTGAGTTAAATATTTGATGCGAGTGACATTAGTTTTATTTGTTCTTTATAAACCACAGTTGAATAGCACGTCGCTATGTCAGCAATATGAGTACCATTTAAAATTAGGAGTCCGAAAAAAGACGTAAAATTGACCGCACCATTCTTAGAGTCTGATAACCCCAGACTTCACGATTGATTAATAAAATCTTATTTTTTATCTCAGCAAATGTCTGGAAAGTAAAATCCCAGCCTCAATGACAAGCTGCCTGTGAGTCGCTGGTGCCGATTTGTCTCCCGGGTACATTAACACCCTGAGCCGAATGAAAGTGTCGCTTGAACCCCGGCGAGGGTCACTGTGGCTGCGTCTTCTTGCCAGTCTGCTATCCCACAGAAGAAGTTATAAAAATGTGGTAAGAGTCACGACACAGCTCTCCAGGAAATATTAATCATTTTACATTGCACTGCCACACGCTATGTGAGTTCCGGTTATTACTGGGATAACTGTATTTACAAGAATAAAATGTCATTAAGAGTTTCCAATATCCGAGAAGTTTATTTAGTTTTAAATAACGGTATTGAATACATAAATTTACGTGTATGTCTATCTGTCTGTGAACGTTTTAACGCAAAATGCAAAACTTGCCAAAATCATTTAAAAACTGCGTTCGAAATAAACCATTACATTGACATCCAAGTTAACAGCATTAAATGAGGAGTTTAGCCTCGATCGTTTATTCACACATTACTTTGCTTGATTTTTATCCATGCAGAGCGACACTGATTACGCGTAATTTAGCATTCTGTTTATCTTAGACTGACGGTAATCCTTCCTGCAAAAATGCATTTATTTGTAATTCATTCAACCCTATTCAGAAAATGTTACATCCCGTGCTATTTAGTGAGAGCTGTATTTGTATATGTGAACAATGTCTATTTTTATATCTCACTTTTTTAATTATTTTGATTTTTTTTTTTACTCTGGACACAAACACATTTATGTGTGTGTGACATGCACCCAAATGAACAGTAAAAAATGTTCCTAATGTACTGTGTTATGATGAAGATGAGGACTTTTGGACAGACTGGACACAGGCTGCCTTAGTTCTTGCTGGGACTCTCGCTGACTCGTCTGTGTAGTGTTGCGTCTTTGACGTGATGAAGGCGCTGCTAGAGACCCCTCCCAGACACACACACACACACACACACACACACACACACACACACACACACACACACACACACACACAGAAGTGCCAAAGAGAAAATTAGTGATTCTTACTTCTTCCCTGGCTGTGAGGTTTGTTTTTGCAGGGAGGTAATGACCCTAATTTTAGGTGCTGAAACATTTCCGAAGGGCAGGAGTGGGCTGGGGGACAGAAACTGTAGCACAGTGAAAAGCCCTTAGGAGCCGTAGAAGCAGGTAAAGGGCCTCCATTCTGGCAGGCATGAAGAATTGGGGGAAAAATTAAACACTAATCCAATAAGAAGGCAAGGAAAAGACTGCGTTTCTGTTCACTCCCCAGCCAGCATTAGCATGATCCTTTCATAAGATTTTCCTTTTACAGTCATTAATGGGTTTTTTCCTAAATCCTGTCACTTAGGCCTGTGTTTGAGACCTGGCAAATTCCCACAGTCTGTGTTAGCCACCCAGGTTTAGCTTCCTACAGGCCCCTGCTCTCACGGTCTGTGTTAGCCGCCCTGTGTTAGCTTCCCACAGGCCCCTGCTCTCACGGTCTGTGTTAGCCGCCCTGTGTTAGCTTCCCACAGGCCCCTGCTCTCACGGTCTGTGTTAGCCGCCCTGTGTTAGCTTCCCACAGGCCCCTGCTCTCACGGTCTGTGTTAGCCGCCCTGTGTTAGCTTCCCACAGGCCCCTGCTCTCACGGTCTGTGTTAGCCGCCCTGTGTTAGCTTCCCACAGGCCCCTGCTCTCACGGTCTGTGTTAGCCGCCCTGTGTTAGCTTCCCACAGGCCCCTGCTCTCACGGTCTGTGTTAGCCGCCCTGTGTTAGCTTCCCACAGGCCCCTGCTCTCACGGTCTGTGTTAGCCGCCCTGTGTTAGCTTCCCACAGGCCCCTGCTCTCACGGTCTGTGTTAGCCGCCCTGTGTTAGCTTCCCACAGGCCCCTGCTCTCACGGTCTGTGTTAGCCACCCTGTGTTAGCTTCCCACAGGCCCCTGCTCTCACGGTCTGTGTTAGCCGCCCTGTGTTAGCTTCCCACAGGCCCCTGCTCTCACGGTCTGTGTTAGCCGCCCTGTGTTAGCTTCCCACAGGCCCCTGCTCTCACGGTCTGTGTTAGCCGCCCTGTGTTAGCTTCCCACAGGCCCCTGCTCTCACGGTCTGTGTTAGCCGCCCTGTGTTAGCTTCCCACAGGCCCCTGCTCTCACGGTCTGTGTTAGCCGCCCTGTGTTAGCTTCCCACAGGCCCCTGCTCTCACGGTCTGTGTTAGCCGCCCTGTGTTAGCTTCCCACAGGCCCCTGCTCTCACGGTCTGTGTTAGCCGCCCTGTGTTAGCTTCCCACAGGCCCCTGCTCTCACGGTCTGTGTTAGCCGCCCTGTGTTAGCTTCCCACAGGCCCCTGCTCTCACGGTCTGTGTTAGCCGCCCTGTGTTAGCTTCCCACAGGCCCCTGCTCTCACGGTCTGTGTTAGCCGCCCTGTGTTAGCTTCCCACAGGCCCCTGCTCTCACGGTCTGTGTTAGCCGCCCTGTGTTAGCTTCCCACAGGCCCCTGCTCTCACGGTCTGTGTTAGCCGCCCTGTGTTAGCTTCCTACAGGCCCCTGCTCTCACGGTCTGTGTTAGCCACCCTGTGTTAGCTTCCCACAGGCCCCTGCTCTCACGGTCTGTGTTAGCCGCCCTGTGTTAGCTTCCCACAGGCCCCTGCTCTCACGGTCTGTGTTAGCCGCCCTGTGTTAGCTTCCCACAGGCCCCTGCTCTCACGGTCTGTGTTAGCCGCCCTGTGTTAGCTTCCCACAGGCCCCTGCTCTCACGGTCTGTGTTAGCCGCCCTGTGTTAGCTTCTTCAGGCTGCACCTCCGAGGGTCCATGTTAGCCATCTTATTATATGTTAGCCATTCAGATGGTGAAACAGACTAGATGTTTTAGTCAGGGGCATTGTAAGGTGGTGTGGGGTGGGTTAGGATGATTCCAAGTGACAGTCCTAAATCATTTGGAACACAGTTGAATTGGTCTGTTTTGGGGGTCTAATATGATATACTTTCAACATTTGCAGCGTCCCTGTTTTTAGCACAAGATGTGCATGCTGTATGGTTTTGCCCTGCGACTCTCAGTTCGTTGTATGACCTGCCAGTCATGATGCCACAGTGCTATGAGACCCAAGTATCAACATCATGTATAGATAAATAATTTTCACTGTATTGGTGAAACGTATTCAAAGAAAAGGAAAGGTGGAGCCAAGAAGAAGAGACAGAAGAGAAGAAGAAGCTGAAAATGTTAGAAAATGACTGACTTGTTCAGCAAAGGGTCAGGTAATGTTAGCGCATATGCAACTTGTCACAAAGGCTTGCAACTAGAGAGACCAGATGCCCAACCTTAGGCCAGACAGTCTAGCTCAATGTCCTCTGTCCAGTGCACATTTGTCCTTCTTTTCACCATAAATGTAATTTGTAAGAGATATTGAACAGATACTAATTTCTGATTAATTTCACACAGTGCCATAAATGAATATGGTGAATTACAAGTTTCCACTGAAATAATAATCCAGTTGCCGATTCATCAAGGAAAATGACAGAACACTCAGTGATCTGTATTATAAGTCCTGTTATTCACTCCGTGATGTCAAACAAATAATGTTGCATTTCATTGGTCAACATCTCACAATACCCCCCCCCCCCCCCCCCCGCTTGCTGCAAAAACACACACATTAATGGCTGAACCTCCACCCCAACCCCCCCCCCTCCAGATGATTTTATTTGCAGTGGATGTTATCATCCGAAATACTTAAACAAAAAACTTCTTATAATTCAGAGTGGTCCAAAGAATGATTAATTTCTAAGAGTAGGAAAGACAAATTCCATGCCTTCTGCACACTTTGCTTGTATGATGTGGATGTAAGCGGCAATGGAAGGAGTTCAAATATCACATGCAGGCATTATTTTGTGAGTGTTAATTTCATTTATTTATTGGTTTATAAACAATGTTCATCAAATTGATCTCAGCTCTGTGACATTACAGGACTGTCCTATATTTAAAAATATAAAATCATGTCTTGTTTTGAACCAACACTGTCACACTGTTCACTCCCATCTCAGTATAGTTGACAACACTAAAAAATGTACAGTTACTTATTAAGCAGACGCCTTTGTTCAAAGCAACATGCGAGGTAGCTAGATACATCGCAAGCATGGGGGCTTCTTTTTCCTTTGACCTTTCGTAGTCAGAGAAATTAATCTTATTTCATATCTGAACCACCAGTCCAGTGTGTAACAGGCTTACGACTATTCGACTTTACATACCAGCAATATTCCAGGAAATAAAGCTGATCTTAGTTTCTGAATGAATCATTACAATATGGCTTTCCTTACATTTTTTTTATAAACTCTAGTTTATGGTTTGAATAACATACTTAAGTACCCAAACTGCATTATTTTTATTTTTGCACCAGAGAGGTTCAGACGAGAAGTTTAGTGTTTTTTTTAATCTTGTGTCTGTAATAATCTCTAACATTTTTTATAGGCATGGAATTTTACAATGTAGGTAGCTTTGCCACGCAAACAGACGTTACGTGCGGCTCTCTGAAGTGAGGGACGGGGCTACTGCACACAGGAATGTGCGACTGCAGTGTTTATGTTACTGGTTTGTGGCTCCCAGGGCTCGCCGAGCTCGAGGAGGTAGAATAACAAAATGGCGTGCCGTGCTTACATTTGTTGGGTTAATGGTGAGATACGATGGGGGCGCAGTCTGGTTTTTTTCCTCTGGGGGGGTGGGGCAGTGTTAAAGCATGCACATTCGCTCAGTTTAATGGCCGGGACCTGCCGCAAAGTTTCCCCGCTGCGCCGGGGCGACCACCACTGGGTGCCAGTGAGGCTTGGGATGCGACTTTTCATTGCTAAACAAAAGGACCTAATCAGGCCACAAGCGGGATCCAAGACAGGAACAAAAATTTGTCAGTGAAGGTCCACAATCAGCCTGAATTTGAAAGAAGGAAGGTGATTAAAGGACTAAATCTTTTCACGTGAAAACAGTGGCCCTAATTAAAATAAAATGTTTGTAGTATCCGTGCAAATGGTTCACAGAAGTACAGTTCCCACTTATCAGTGTCTCTTTAGATGCTTATCCCAGTGTTCAAAGAGAAGGCAGAGCCACTGGACCTACCTAACTGGCCGACAGCAGATAGGCACAAATGGGAATCATTGGTGGACTTGAAGGTAACTGACTCTTTCCACGCATCATTTCCTGTCTCTGCCACCGGTGGAGTCATGCGTGCCTGCATTCAATTTTCGGTCTTGCTCGTCTGTGCTTTGGGGCAGTTGGTAGAGCGGTGGTTAAGGACACTGCCTAATCCCCTTTGAGACTTTGGTTTGGTGTCGAGATGGAGCCTGTTTTGCACCTTACATGAATTACTTTAAAAATATTCAGGTATGTTCAGGTATGTTATTGCTATTACCAGTTTGAATTAATATTCAATTAATATGCTGTTAAAATATAGCAAAACCAATAAAATAGTAGCTCTGCAAAAGTTCGTGCTTTGATGTAATATCTGGCAGCTTTTAGTAGGTGCTTTTCTGTTCCTACCGGCATAAATCCCAATGGACTCTTATGGATGGAAGGGGAAAGACCGACAGAGAAGGCTACATGGAATAGCCTGGTGTCAGCTGCCCATGCTGTCCTGATCAGTGTCTCTGCACCCCAGCTGCCAGGGAATCCCTCCCTGTGTAACTGTATCTCCCAAACTCCCCTCCCTGCGCATACAGCTTCTCTCTCTGGCATCATGTTTAATTAGAGCCAGGTTTGCAGTCCAGTCACGTGCATGTGTGCGCTCACACACGTGTGTGTGTGTGTGTGTGTATCTGTATATATATGTGTATTTTGAGTGTGGCTGCCGTGTTTGCTTGTGATTATCTCCTGTAACCTGGCTGTGAAAGTCTGGCCCTGACCCCAGGGTGACTGCAGAGGGGGGGGGGGGCACAGTAGAGGAGCATGTGGGGGTGGCTGCTGGGTTCACGTTGCATATAAATGGTCGTTGGGGGGTGTGAGGAGACGGTACCCACAGTGGACTAGGCTGCCCTGGCTCTGGAGCTAATCACTGTTTACTAGTCTCATTTCCACATCTCAGTGAGCTACTGTCACGCACGGCCCAGAGACGGGGAGGGGCGGGGGAGTATAGGCGAGGGGTTCAAGCGCTGAAACGGCTGGCGGAGGTGGAGAATAAATGGGGTGTCGAGGCAGGGAGGTGGGAAAGAACAATAAACATAAATAACAAGTGAGCTGCACCGAAAAAAAAAAACAACAAAAGACTAACAACTGAAATACTGTGGGACTTCGTCATCCGCGCCGAGCGATGCTCACCACCGGACACGGCCGTTCGGGAGACAGGGGCTAGCACAAGCACGGATCACTTGTGATTAATTTTTTTGTTTGTTTGTTTGTTTTGTGCATTTTGGCCACAGTCTTAGGAAATGCAGATGCTTCATCCTCAAGACAGCATGCATCTGTATTTTTGCACAGCCAGAGGCGAGTACCAGGGTGTCTCCCCTTCACCGCAGTGGAACAGCAAACATTCTACATCTCCCGTCGGTTTAGGGAAACGGGCATCCCGCCTAGTGCAACAACGGCCCGTCAAATGGTTCCCTTTGCATGATTGGATTTTCACGCCACATGAAACACTCTCAGCGGCCCAGAAATCACTTCTTTCAGTGGGGAAAATTCAGATGAGATGCAGGAAGATGAGGCCCCCTGCCTTCCATGTAAAACTGCTGCATGCCTTTGCTCCTCTTCTCCTTCAGGTCCTGCTGATATAAACCCTCAGGGTCTTGGCCTTGAAGGCCCCATTCAATCCAAGCACCAGCATGAAAGGTAACACAGTCAGTCACTCAGAAACATCACAAGCCTCTTGTCCCTGTTCTGCAAATCTTCCTGTCCTTAAAAAAAATTATCTGCGCCGTCGTTCACTTCAGCTTATTTTTTGCACTTTTTAATTCCACAACCCTGTACTGGATAAGTGATTAAAAGCTGGATAGTTCCCAGATGGGAGTCTAAATATTAAGTAGCTAAATAATTAAATCAAATAATTAGTTACCACATAAAATATGATGATTAATGTAGAAGCAGGGTATTATTCAGAATGGCTCTCCAGTACCCCATGTTGGATTCTGCATCTTCTGACAGACAGGCCTGTCCTCACTGCCTTGATGAATGGGGCCTAAATTCACAGCATAAGTGCAGGTATCCAGTCCCATCCAGAGCTTAACTCCCTGCTGCACAAGATGCTTTAAACCAGGCCTATGGTCCGTATTTTAAGGTGTGGGAACTTGCCTCAAAGCTGGCAGTTGTTGCTTCGCTGTATTGGTCTGTAGGTATTATCTTATATATATATATATTGATACGTCTTGATCAATTTCATCCCCAGTTTTATAAGTCTTCATTACTGGAATAAGTTCCTCCCCAGGACGGCTGTGTTTAACGCTGTTACTTATACGGACTTTCACTTGCTCATCAGGCTGATCACGCAGCCTATAACCGTTTACACGTGATGAGCGGTTTCCCCTTACATCGGTCCAACTTCATTAAAGTCCAGAACTCCCTCCCCCGAGCTACGCACCCTAGGGACAGCCAGAGGACTGGGGGGGGGGGTTGGCATTCGCACCAGCCACATTCCTCTCCGCGTGCTCACGTCCGATGCTAAACCACCCGAAGGTTGCCAGCAGTACATACACGAATTATTGACCAGTCTTTATTATTTGTTTGTCTATTCACTGCACGCTTTTGGCCAGATTTCTGAGGACTGCAGCACCATGAACTCTGCCTGACTCCAGTTTTCAGGGGCTTGTACTTGTAAGGGTGGGATCTCCAGCAGCCGAGCAACATCCAACAGAACCGGAGCTGCGGGATCCTCTGGGCACAGACATAATCACATACCTTTGTAATGTAACATGACCTGACATTTTTAGTAAAGTCAAACTGCTTGGACAACATGATATGTTCTTGGGTGACTGTGGATGTCTTCCTGTTATCAGCCAAGAACATACTGCACTAAAATGTGAAATTTACGATTTGGCACGACCTGGGGTTTCTAAACGACCATTATAGTTGTTAAACATATGAGATTCCGGATATTTGCTGATATAGTTCTCTTTAAATCGGTTATTTTTACTGGGAGACTATGATTGTGGTGCTGCGATAGGAAGTTCATATTATAAAAATGGAAATAAGCGGTCTAAAATATCCGGGGAAATGTTTCCAAATAAAATACATATTTTTTTCTGCATTTATGTAAAATAGATGTTGGCTAAACCTAAATTAAGTTGCATGAATATTACATTTATATTAAACGACATTCATGGCATATGCGGAGAATATCAAATAGATGGCCTTTAAGTGATTTATTTTTGTTAAGCTAAGCTTCTGGGCTGCCTGATATTTCTGCTGCGTTTGTTATGTCTATGCTTTGATTAAGATCGCCGCACTGCAAGCGCGCTTCTAGTCGGGGCGCCGAGTTAGATACCCGACCGCGAGCAGCGCTCCTGGCCGCCGCGCCTGTTTGCATAACCTGCGGAGCTGAGAAGTTCACAGGAGCGCAAATCAAAGCTTGAACACAACGCCATTAAATCAAATCCACTTGTTCTTCCGGAGCAAATGATCCAGTTTATTTGCTTCGTTTAAGACATTTTAGTACCGTATCACGAAATGCCTTCTGCTGGTGGGTGTGGAGGACGGTCTGGTAGTGCGTGTAATATAAGATATGACGTGGTCTTTCAGACATAATAGGCCGACGTATAGTAATAATAACACTGATGTCTTTGGCGTCTTCCTGAAGCTTGAATACTTCCGAATACTTACTATACGCTATCATTATTTATCTTATATAACTTCCGCGTGATTGTATTTTAGGTAACATTTTGATTTATTTGCCTATTTGATTTTTATAGGTTTTAGCCATTCTGCACGTTTAATTGTAAAATGGGTGTGAATGCTTAATTTTCTTATATATATATATATATATATATATATATATATATATATATATATATATATAAAAAAACTTTTATTAGTCGCTTTTCACATTACTTTCAGGAAGCATTTTCCTTTGAACTCCCGAATACACAAAAGTCGCGCATTTACGTGCAAAATCAGTAACTGATGATCGTACAAGCCTCATTCTGTTTATCAGATTAATCGGCCCCACGGAGATGGCAACCTGGGAAATTAGGCCTAATGTTGCATTGAAAGATAAACAGTCTCGTCTAGTAGGCCTACTATTTTTTTTTTTGGATGTTGTGAATGGCAAAAGATTAAACCATTTTCATTTTGAACGGGAAAAAATTATTAATTGTACAGGCTTACTGCTTCAATATTGACATTTCTTTACTGATTTTTTTTCTTGAAAGAATTTTTGGACAATAAATCAAATAAAAACGAACAGGGACTATTAATAATTTCGTGATTTAACAACAAATGTGAAGCTCCTCATTTATTACATAAAGCTAAACAGAAGTGGTCGTAAAATTAAATTAATGATGGAATTTTAGTTCACACATTCAGATGGTTTTGAACATAATTTTAAAAACACACGTGACACGAAACACAAACTGAAAACAACGCAGTTCTGGGATTTGTTTTATTTTTAAATATTTATCTGCAAAGATTACTTAGCAATTATTTTGTATATATATTATTTATTGTGTATAATTCTTTACTTATCAATAACTTTATTTTCAGTTTAGAAATATAGCTTAGAATTTCAGAAATCGCCGTTTCGGGAAAAGGTGCCGTTCTTAAATCGCACGAATCCTTAAAATATCTACAGAGTCACATATAGACTACAAACACATTAAATAAGAGGGTGCATACATTATAAACTGGTTCTATTTCCTTTCCTATTATTTCATTTTTGCGTGCTGAGCAGTGAACCTGGGATGAGCTTGCGTGCCATTGGAGCTTCGCGTGCGTGGGTCTTGGTCACCGAGCTCAGGCTTCCCCGGGGAGTGGGGGTGGAGATTGTACTAAGAGATTAAAATGTGAAGGAGCAGGGGAAAAAAACTAGTAGAAATGGCTTCCAGATGACCCCGATTTCATTTTAGTTGGCTCATCTGGAGCTGCTGACGGACCGATTTGGGCACACTTAGTTAGGCGCCCTCCACCTCGGGAGCCTTCCCTGCGTAACGCTATTCTGTGTTGTACTCTACGCGGCGTTCATTGGCCATTGCCATCCATCCATCCAGGCTCACGTATATTACTCCTGAAGCACAGAGAAAAGCACAAGGCATTTGAAACCACTGTGTACCGTGGATGAATTCGCTTTATATTTATTAGTAAGCAATTGCTTCGTGACCAAATGCTATCTTTTGTAAAAAAAAAAAACAATCTATACGATTAATTTGAATTGTTATATAAACGGCTTGGTAAAGGTGTAACCTTTTTAACGTTTTAAGCGCAAATTGCATGAAATGTAACATTTTTGTCCGTATTTACCAACAAGCTATACACACAAACACACACAAACACAAAACGTAGCAAAATGAACAATAAAAATAGCTTATGTGAAGATAACACATCTGTAAATGTTTTATTTATATAATTCTTATATTATTATTATAACCTAAACACACACACACGCGTGCGCGCACACACACAGACACACATATATGTATATATAGGCCTAATATATGTTTATATATGTGTGAGTGTGTGTATAGCCTAAATATAAATTTTAAGCTTATCGTAGGCCTATAAAATGTAGTTTTTAAAAAAGAATAAAATATACACGCAATTTTTAATTCTACCTTTGGGGACTGCTATTTGGAATGTAGTTATGTAGCTATTGCGTGATTACAAATTAATTAAATAGGTTGGTGGTGGTTTCATTTTTTTTAGTTAAAAGCGCACTTTTTAAGTGGATTTATTCTGTGTAGATGGGGCAGAGCAATGAATATCTAAAATATGACTTGAGATTTATACAGTTAAAAAAATGTGTGCGGTGTATTTACTGACAGTTTCCACAGGGATCATATATCTTCGACGAAAATTCCTGGCAAAGATAGATGATGGCCGTTTGTTCGGTGACGAAAATCGCGAGCAAAAGTTAAGGGCCTGACTACGTTAATAACAATTTAGTTTTGGTTTCATGCCATTGCGATTTCCTCCGGTCAGTTGCCAACTTTCATCCAACCTGCAATGTGCCGCTTATAAATTAGCGTTACGTAAAACTCCGCAAACAGCAGAATTGAGGGATGCTTGTGTTCAATCTCTATTGCGAACACATTAAGTTCGATCCCTACGGTACAGTAGTGAAGCTTTTTTCCCCACCGTCTAAAATGGACACGCCAGCATAAATTCGAGAGCGCGTTAGAAAATCTAATGCAGCATCCATTCACGATATTCTACTGTAGAAGCATCGAAACAGGCTTTGGGGTTAAAGACCAATTTATATGGTCTTGTTTGCCAGCGTCTGACCGTGTCCCTTCAGTACTGCCTCTTCGGTCTATCGGTCCTTGCAGGTGGGAGACCGCAGAAGATCAGCTTTGACAGTGCGAACTCACTAAGCCATTAAGTGTTAAAAATGTCCGAATGGGCGGATAATGTTCAGTGAGTCTCCAGTTTGCACCTTCATGCGTTCCGCGTCAGCGATCGGTGTCATTCGGTAACCTAAAAGTGAAATCGGGTCAAAAATCGGTCGGCCAGTACTTTTCATTTGCAATTGCCGGCGAAGGCTTTTTTCTAGGCGTTGCAGAGAGTTTATTTGTCTGTTTTTAACACAATAATGCTTAAAGGAGAACCGCCCTTGTATTCACTTGCTTAATTTTTTGCTTAATTTTTTTTTGTGTGCTAAACATTTGAATTACAATTGAATTCTTAGCATTAAGAAACAGTTTTTCCGGGTAGGTCAGTTCACAGAATCCTTTTCTGGAAAAAATATCAAATGTTTCCTCTGTTTGTTTTTCACGGGGAAAATGTTCATTGATGTCTGGTGTTTTGTCTCGCCTGATGTTTTAAGCCTGCTCACAATCTGCTTGACTCGTCTGTCTTATGTGCGTGATCAGGGGTGGGAGGCGGGGAGTCGCGTGTGTGCCGGGTTTCGCTTTGATAGTGTCTCTTAGGTCGTGCTTTTAAGTCATTACATGAAACACCAGTGCTCACTTTGAGAAATATCTTGCTCATCAGCCGCTGTTTTTAATCTCCCTTCTACTTCACGCCAAACAGCGGCCATCTGGGCATACATTTCGGCGTTAGTGAAACAAGGAGGGATGCAGACCACTAGTATCCCTGCTCCACTTTCAGGACAACACGAGATTTTTTCCTGCCAACTTCCTGTAAGATGTCAGGCTGGCAGACATATGACTGATTGCTGGTTCCATGCACTCCATCACTACCTCAAAGGAAGCCCTGCTTATAGACACCAAACCCCTCCTCCCCCTACTATATTCCCCTGTGTTGAGTCGTGCTTGAAATAAATTCCAGCCAACTGATCCCTTTCCATCACCAGACACTCTGCTTCATATCCAGTGGATATTCTGCTTTGAATAAACCAGGTCTTCCTTCTTTTGACCCGACTTCACGCCATGAAATGGCCCTTAGTTACTGGTCTGTACTGGAAGTTGTGAAAAGCTCTCCCAGGTATTCCCGACGATGTCCCGCCAAACAGGGCATCTCTCTTTAACACTGGAGCAGAGGGGAACCCCAACACCTGTCCTCATCAGTCACTGGCGTTGCAGGAATAGGCAGCCGCCTAGACAATACTGTGACAATATTCAAAACTGCCACATACCGAAATGCTGATTCCAAGAAATGAAAATGATTCTTCATTTCTTGTTGCGTGGTTTTGGTGTTTTGGCATCCTATGGCAGTAAACACGAAGAGTGGTATTTTTCGCATAAACTGTTGCTGGAATCTTCTTTCCTGGCATGTTGTGTGAGAGCATGTTCTCCCCTGCTGGTCATGTTGGAAGGCACGGCTTTCTGTGTCTGGGGCATGCCTGTAACTGGATTCTCTCAGACTGCACTCGCCTCCGGTCTGGCAGCAGCACTCAAGGGTGTGTTCGCAGATGAGATTTGATAGATCATTTTCCTTAATTTCCTAATTTGCTTCTTCCTTGATCAGCAGCATCAGACCTGCTCTTTGTTGCCCATCTTTATTGTGATGGAAGAGGCATCTCTGCACTGATGCAGTGATAATTCATTTGCTGAATCTCTTCCCCTTGTTGGTTTTTCAGCGTGGTCTTAGAGTTTGTCTCATCTAAGCGAGTGGAGAGGGTCATAAATTATAAAGGTATGTGTGTCTCTTTCATGGTTTTTATTTTCGGGACCCCCCCCCCCCCCCCCCCCCGCACCCCACCTTCCTGCCTCTGCCTTTCCAGCAGGTCCTCCAGGTTAACTGATATATCACATCTGAATCATTTTAGAAACAATGACAGATTTTTCGCTCAGAAGTGAATGCATGCGGAAATCTGGGTTGGGAAGGGGATCCGATCGCGTGAGAAGTGGCATGTGAGCATGTGAGTGGCCGGTTCGCAGAAGACGTCTTGCCTTGAAACATGTGAGACGTGGTCTGAGCCTGGGGCTGTCAAAGAATTGTGAAACCCGGTGCCATGTCGCACAATAACGGGAGGTGGGGGGGGGGGGGGGGTTGATAATGGAGGATCAGAGACAGAGTGAGAGGCATGGAAAAACAGGAGCTTTTGCATTTCAGTATTAGCTAAGGTAGTAACGTGGTGTTGAAGAGCCACTCCATGGGATTATCTTCGGGGGGAAGGGCATGACCCCAGTTTAACTGGCTGGGATTATTCATATTGATCATATGTTTTAGGGCTGGGAGGTTGAGCTTTGTTATTCAAATTAAATTTGAACTTTAAAAATATTTGCATATTGGATGGCAGAAATGATGTTCGATGTTCAGATTTTTGAAGATTTATGTAGGCAACCATGCGTCATTTTTGTGTTACGTAATCACCGTTGTTATGGGACCTGCCACTAGGGGCAGATTACCATAAATTAACTGAGCTAGCCAAGATGGCTGAAACTAGTCCCCCTCCAAGCACTCTCCTCGCCCCTGCTAGGTGAATAAATACCTTACTTTGGAAAATACCATCAAAATACCATATGCTATGGTATGACGTATGGACAGTATGATGGTATGGGAAATGAAATACAGTCATGCGTGCCGTAATGACATTTCAGGTAAAGACAGACTGCATATACGACAGTGGTCCAATAAGATTATAATGGAGCTGAAAAATGCCTATCATCTATGATGTCATAGTGCAGTGATTTACTCATGTCTGCGGTGATGCTGGTGTAAACAGACCTACTGTGCTGCCAGTCGTATAAGAGTATAGCACATGCAGTATTGTATAGTTCATCCATCCATCCATTTTCCAAACCGCTTATCCTACTGGGTCGCGGGGGGTCCAGAGCCTATCCCGGAAGCAATGGGCACGAGGCTGGGAACAACCCAGGATGGGGGGCCAGCCCATCGCAGGGCACACTCACACACCATTCACTCTCACATGCATTCCTACAGGCAATTTAGCAAGTCCAATTAGCCTCAGCATGATTTTGGACTGTGGGGGGAAACCGGAGCACCCGGAGGAATCCCCACGACGACATGGAGAGAACATGCAAACTCCACACACATGTGACCCAGGCGGAGACTCGAACCCGGGTCCCAGAGGTGTGAGGCAACAGTGCTAACCACTGCACCACCATGCCGCCACTTGTATAGTTCATGATACTTAATAATGATTATAAACAACTACGTTATTGGTTTATGTGCATGATTATGTGTAGCCTAAACTGAAGGCAGCATTCGATGGCATGATGTTGTCTAAGTTCTAAGCTATTTTATGCAGCGCCTGTCCAACCCTGCGCTTTGTGTCTCCTCCCCGTTTGGCCAGCAGGTGGTGCTGGCCATCCTGTTCTCCACCCTGTCTCTTGTCCTTCAGTCCCGGTGTGCTCTCCCTATTCACCAGCCCACCACATGGCTCAATGTGCTGTCTGCGACTTAGGGACTGCAGTCCCCACTCATGAGTTTGAGGCTGGCTAATGACCAGCTTTATCTCTTTCTTTGTATTTGAGTTAATTAATAAACTCCTTGTTTTGTTAGCCTCTGAGTGGATCGTAACCTTTTCCCCGCCACGTGTTAACAGCACGTATGACTGTGTCAGCTGTCTAACGGCGATTGTCTGATAGCTTAATTTCATGCCCCATTTTAGACAAACAGCGTTTGTTGCTGCTGGTGTTTCTGTCCTGTGAGTACCTAGATAAAAATGTTATGTTATTGACTTGTCATTTTCCTCACTAATGACAGTAGTGTTCTAACATTGCAGGTTTCATGTTCTGCGTCCGTTATACAGATCTGGCTTAGGCTATTGTGCGATGATGTGCTGGGTCAGTAGTGCAAATGTAACTAATATTTGAATTTCCTAGAATGATGCATCTGTCATATTATAAAAATACGAATTCCCACTTAGTTAATGTATTTCATATGCCTTAGTTTTTCTGCTAAATGTGTGAATTGCTGTGCTCTGCTTTGTTTGGGTCACGGAATCTCTGCCTCCAGCTGCTGCACTTAGTGTTTACAGGTGTCGCGTTGGCCCCAGGGCAGCCCTGCCCGTCTTCCTCATAAACATGTCCTGAAGAAGTCCTTTCATTATCTTCTGAGGGCAGCAGAGTAACATCTATCAGTATCCCAAAGATTATTAACTGAGCTGTGTGCTGAATGAAGATTAGGTGAGACTGTATTAAATAGCCAAAACCATGTATGTATTGGATGATATTTTTGTTAGTAATATAATGATAAGACTTTCTATTCTCTGAACAAATGACCAATACTGGCCGTCGACATTCACATTAAGTTAGTGCCTTTAAGTTCCCTGGGGAAATGCAATGACAGACAATGCGCTCAGCGTTTAGGTGAAGATTCCCAGTAAATACATTGTATCATTGACTACCTGGTAATCATAGGTACGATAGCTGCCCTGTCAGTTCCACGTCCATGAGCTGGACCCCCACAGAAAGCTCCGGCTGTGGTGAACATGGATGCATGAGTGTCCCCCCCAGCTTACCCCTCCAGGGGTCGTGTCTCTGCCTCTTTTCAGGCTGACATGTTCCAACAAAGCAGACGTCAGCTAGACACAGTTAGCAGGTGACGCGGCTTCCAGCGTCCCGCAGCGTGCCGCCTTTGTGTCGGAAGGAGGTGCCGACAGCTCTGCTTCAGACCGTGCTCTGGAGCCAGGAAAAGCAGCGTGATGTGGAAGGATGGAATGTGGGCCTGCTGCCTCGCCGGACGAAACAGGGATCGGGAATCTCATTTGCGCACAGACGTGTCTCATGGGGCCCCCTCTGGGCTGATATTCACGCAGATGGCCCCAGTCCCTTGCCCTGCTCGATTTTAGGCATCTTGGTGAGAACAGTCTGGATACCCAGGGGAGTCCGATGGGCATGGATGGCAGATTCAGGGGGCCCAGATTATACGTGAAATTGGACAAGGGGACCCAAGTTGACGTTTTGTCAGGGTATTCAGAATCTCTAGGTAGCCCCCCATATCCTTGCCCCCCAAAGGGCACATGCAGTGGCCCTTGCCAACATGCAGACTGTGCTTCTCTGAGGGCCCGGTCCATATTTCCATGAATGGAAGACCCCCCTCGTTGGTGCTGGTTTGTTGTGCCTCTGTTGCAGTTTCCTCCCCCCCACTACGCTTGCCTGTGTGTGGGATGTGCTGATGGGGGGGCCACAATGTACCCCTCCCATGCTCACTATACTGGGTCACACATTCACAGAGAGCTCCTGATCTTGGGTGGTTTTCAGGCCGGAAGCCCACAGGCTGTGTGTGCATCCTTCATCCTGTGGTCCCTGAAGCTTTAGGTGTAACACTGTAGTGATACCCCACCCCCCCGCGACCCAGCCAATGAAATGTCTTTGAGTCCCCCATGCTAAAGAGAAGCAAAGGAGGGGTAATGACAGTTAATGTCCCAACCACTTAGTGGATATAAATAGTGCGGGAGCCTGCTTTACACATCACTGCCTTTCCCGCTCTGGCATCATGTTTCGCAGGCACAAAATGAAAAGGAATTAAAGGGTTTTCCTTCTTCCGGCATGAGGGCAATCTCAGCTCAGTGCTTGGCTCGGCTTTCCAGGGGTCCAGTAGGAACGTAAATCTGCCCTGAGTGGCAGGGCTGAGATGATCAGCAACAGGATAATTGGCGGGAGGGTGGGTGCGAAGACAGCTATGGTCTGCTGGGGATGTTACAGGTAAAAGCTCATGGGAGAGAAGAACCACCCTTATGTGACCCCCGTGGTATTAGTGCATGAGTTATATGAGCAACACAGGCCCTGAACTGGACCTCAGGTGCTGAGACGCCCTGTGGGACCCTTTAATAAAGCGTGAGCGTGGCTCTGCAGGTATGCTGGAGCCCTGGCTGCCCGCTTGCCGGTATAATGCTCTTGGTCTGCAGTGTGGAGCTCATTGCCCTCCTCCTGCGGGGCCCTGGGGGGGCTAATAAGTCACAGAGCAGAAACCAGAGAAAACGTCATTAAGCCAAGGAACAATGGGCCCCTTTTATCCCGACAGAGCAAAGGCGACCCCTGCTCAGGTGCCATTTTGGGAGCCGGCTCATCGCACACGCGAACTTAATTTGCATCTCGGACGTTCCATAAACAGGACTCCCCCCCCCCCCCCCTCTGCGTTAAATGTGTGTGTAACTTAAACATTACGTGTAAAAGGTCACCGGGCTCAGAGCAGGATGTGCAAAAGAATAAAAAAAATGCCCCGAGCACAAAACTGTGAGACCGACGGAGGCACATGGGATGTGCAGGGGAGGAAGTCATGAGAAATCAGGAGTTTGACCCAGGAAAACACCCTCCTGTGATTTTTTTCCCCCTTCTTTCATCAGTACCAAGACGAGATGACTATGACCTCGTTGTGTCACACCCCCCAAAGTCTGCAACCAGAAAACCCCCCCTGCCTGATACAAGGGGGGGGGGGGCGTATGTTTCCCAGTCCTACTCCCAGAGAGAAAGGGGCTGCAGTACCAGTCATATTTGGCCCCCATGCTGCCTCTGGGGTCCTGCTTGCTAAATGCCTTCCATATGCTCACATCTGTTGCTGCAGACCACCTGCACTAAACCCCAGACCTCCCTAAACCACTCCTTCCATGCTTTGTTGGTTCCCTTCCTGTGCTGTTATTCTGTGCCTGTGCCGTTTCCTAGATTGCAGTGTGGGCCGTTGTGCATATCCACAAACACATCACTGCTCCGTAACAGTAGCAGGTGACAATATCTGGATTAGTGACATGGAAGTCGCTGCCAGTTGGCTGGGGGGCAGCGTCTAGTGGCTTCTTTAATGCAGTGAGACAGGCCTGATATATTCCTGGAGGTTACCTTAGCTAACCCATGTCCATAAGGAGGATGCTGATGACCTCTGCACTGGCATGACAGAGAAGTTACCTGAGAATGTGGCCCGAGTATGTGTGAGCGCCTCTGTCTGGCCTGGAGGGAACACTGCGCCTGCAGACTGCCTCAGAGAACAGCACCCACATGAGGTCACTGAGAGTTTAAAGGCAAAGCCCACAGGCTCCTTGAATCTCTCTCAGCACCTCGGGCACACCACCCGCTCCACGCTGGGAAAACACAGGTGGAGAGGCACCACCGTACAAACACTCCATCCCCATTTATATGTTCCATCTGCGCCTGGGGGTGGACTGGAGGGAGACAGCACAACAGGCCTCGCCAAACTAGAGGGGGGGCTGCTGATACATTAAATCACCATCTCAGGACTGGTGGACTCGGCGGGGGACAAACAGGACACAACACGGGCCCTGGAAGAGTTCCCTGCAGTGCGTGAAGCCCGGCGGAGATGTGTGTCTGTATACCTCTGCTGCACATTTGTCCCTCCCCACAAGCAAGCACTGTCTGGGAGGCCTGGGTGAGTGAAGATCCGTTTTCCTTTGAATTTCATTTTTAGTGCTTTTCTTTGTTTCTAAGGCAGCTGGTCATCACATGTAAGGAGGCAGCATTTCCAGCTGGATATACCATCCCTCTCCACAGACAAACAACCCAACCTACAATTCACATACATACAGGAACATTCTTTATTAATGGACCCCCCCCTTTAGTATATTACATTTAAAACACGACGTGCGGGGGCAAAAATAATTCAGTGATATCGGACACAGACACAGATAAAGCAGAGTACAGCAGCCACCCAGACAGAAGTAGATGAAACGGAAAGAGGGTTGCTTGCAGAGCACAGCACAAATCAAAGATCTCACAGCAGAAGGCTTGGAGAACTGCACTTAGTACAACATAAAAACCCACAGACGGCCCACGGCTCTTTGGGCCGGCCTGGTGCACAGGGGGGCGGGACGTTCCCGTCAGTTTACGACACAGAGCCAGACCCGAGCCAACCTCCCTTCAAATGAGGGTGACCGCAGATTTATTTTTCGGGAACCTCTCCCTTCCCCGTGCAAATTACTACCTGCAGTCATCGTATATTACATTTCTATCAAAGTTCGTAGTTATTTTATGTCTTGCCATCCGAGACGTCAGGTCTCCTTGAGCGTTTGATAGCGTGGTTGCCGTGACGCTTGTTAAGGCCGTGGGGACGGGCGGCCCTCAATCCTTGGCGTCACCCACGCCATCTGCGTTGATGGCGAACATGGCCTCAGCCTCCGGGAGACATGGAGAGTCATAGATCTTGCAGATCCTGGTCTCTCCTCTGCCCTTGCGCAGGTACAACCTGTTAGGAATAAGAGTAGGGACAATGGGTAAGTTTACCTGTGTTGTGAATGTCTCCATGTCCTGCAGGAGAAGACAGGGCTGCGTACCTGGTGGTGGAGGCGTGAGCCAGGATGTTGCCCCCAATGGGTTTCTTGGGGTCCGCTGAGAACATTGCGGCCCCGTCCACCTGTGCGACCACCTGGTTGGTTATCACCACGGCAACGCCAAACTGCAAGGAATCAGACGCACGCACACACAAGAAACTTAAAACACAGCTCTGCTCAACAGCAGCCTGGCCATGCCGTATGCCTAAGCTGAAAACCAGGCATGCGGAGGAGTACGTGAGAAGCAGGGATGAAAGCGGAGAGCAGGAGAGACGGGAGCCGAGGGCAGTAAATCAGCGGGGAGGGCCCGGAGATGTGCCGGCTGACATTCTCACGAAACCGAGCGCTCACCTCCCCAGGACGGGGGCGGGAGGGAACCCCGGGCTGCTAATGCGATCGCTCAGCTAGGGGGTGTGAGGCGCTCTTACGGGCTGAGGCCTGCGCTTCCGGGGTCAACGGGCCGCGGCTATTTCTGAGAAAGTGCGTTTCGGCGAACAGGGCTAATGAAACGGCTGGTGGTAATAATCCTGCGCCGCGGCCAGGCGTGGTCACACATGTGGCCCTAGAAGAACCACGGAGCATTCCAAGCTCCGCGACGTCCTGCAGGAGGAGGAGGAGTGATGAGGGGCCTTTTTGGGAGGCGGATCTGTCTTTCTGAGAAATGCAACTTGTTTAAAGCAGACATTTATACGTGTGGTATTAACAGGCTGCCCTATTTGTTATTCTAGGTCCTGCGGGCCCTTCGGAGAAGGGGCTTGCTTATTTGTCGATGACAGAGCTCTTACACTTCGAGCCCCGTGGGGAGACAGCGGGGCTGTCTGCAGGAACGCCACATGCGAGCAGCGGTTAAGCAGTCCTGCGTCTCAGCACGCCACATCCTGCTCCCGGAACGAGGTGTCCATCTGGTCTTCGGCCCACCTCCCCTCTCAGAGGACCCCTAAATCCATCGCCCAGTCTGTTATTGTCCAACTGCTTTGTCACCTTGCCGGATAGGGAAAAATTTGCTCTCGCGACGGCGGAATGGAGCACGGCGTTCAGCACGTCAGCAGGCGCCGGCGGCCGCTCACCTCATCCGCCAGCCGCAGGAGCATGCGCAGGAACCTGCCCAGGTGGCCCTGCCTGGCTGAGAGCTCACCCCTGCCGGAATAATCCGTCCTGTAGAGGGCGGTAGCGCTATCCACGATCAGCAGGGCATACCTGGAGGGAAAAAGAAATGAGGCTGGAATGTGACATGCTCTGTGCGGCCAGAAATTGCATATTCACCCTCTGAGAAAAGTACATGGGTCAGTCAGGGGATGGTGATCATCCCAGAGACCTTCTGCAGCCGGAGACGTGGTGGTGACAGACCCTCCCCTTAGCAAGGGGCACTTTGTGTGGGAGAAGTTCCCAGATGGGGTGGCCTGTTGGTCCCCAGCTGCCCTCCCCCACATGCCACTCACCTGGACTCAGCCATCATGGCAGAGGCCTGGTACAGTAACTGCGTCTGGTGGTCTGTGTTGAATGCCCGGGCGTAAGCGACATTGTCGAGGACGTCACTCCCCACCAGCCCATACCTAATAGGGAAAAAGGACAAAACCAACAATCGTGATCAGTTTAGTACTGTGGGCTCCTGCAGCAAGCTGCCCTAAACCCCCATGATTTGAAGTTAACAAAAAGCTAGGCAGGCAACTGGAACGCAGAAATCACTGCTGATGAAATGCTGCCATGTGTCAGGAAAGTTATTATACACGAGGCAACATGCGACTGCTGCAGTCAGAAAAGCGCCATGCTGAGATCAAGCAGCGGCTGTCTTGTATGAAGAAACACGCTATTAAAAACCAAGTGTAAATTTTAAAGGGGTAGCGACACCCGGGCTAGAGGCAGGGGACCCGTTACTGTTACTGAGGCCTCGATGTGGGAGACTAAAGTGGGAATTAGCAGGTCAGCATTAATCCACACACTCAGATGAAAGAGGTGGCTGGATGATTTTAAAGACAACTACAAAAAAAAGAGAGAGACCACCAAAAGGCAGGGGAAGAGAGGAGATGGGCAGATAATCTTAAGGATGAAAGAGCAGTGTCAGATTACAGGGGGTGGATGCCTGCGGCAAAAAGCCACAAGCCGTGTGGTGCGAGTCCTGTTCTATTCTGCACGAATCGCGCCGCACGCCGCTCAAACGCTACACACGCCCCCCCACCCCCCCCACCGGGCATTATTATTCTACGTGCTCCGCTTCTCGTAAGAGCAGGAAATATTTCGGGAGGCGAACATTAACCGGGAAAATAAATGAAAGTGGTGAAAAGGCCAGGACGGAATTCCTTCGTGGATCAGTGTGAGGCCTGCACGCTCGGAGCCAAAGCGTGGAGTTTCCACCGTTACTGGCTGAGCCCAGCTGGTCTGCAGCCAGTGAGTGGTGCTGGAGCCTTTGGATCACACCAGCATGCCGTGAGATGGGGGGCCTTCAGCATGGGGGGGGGGGGGGGGGGCTGTGAAATGGTAGGTCACGCTTACCGTCTAATCTGTTATGTGGCCCCCTACCCTACCCACCCCCACACAGTCCTTTTCTTTTTTTATCCTGACGACTGAGATGCTTAATGAGCACCGGACCCGCACGCACACACGCATGCACGCACACGCAGCTCCATTTGGATCCTGTGCATGCATCTCCTCAAGCCTTCCCTGCAGCCGTCCAGCAGCCAGCATAGCACATTTGCTGAGCTTTATAGCCTTTTAACTAGAGCCGGCTTCGCTGTGCTGTACGTCTCTCTTGCACTGGATAGAATGGTCTCTTATCAACGCTAACACAGAAACTAGCATTACGGCTGGTCCGACTTGCGGCCCATAAATCCACAGGTTTAATGAACACCCCTGTATTTGTCCAGCCAACTGATCTAGGGGTCAGCGCAGTGAAACATATACCCCCATTTAAAACATATGGCCGCCCCTCCCCCTCGTTGCTGTCACGCAACCACTGCCCTGCCTGTTGCCCTGGGTCGGATTTTACTGCAGCCAGTGGCCCACATCGACCCACCCCACAAATAACTTGGAAATAATTGACTCGAAGGAGAGTTGAAATGGGGGTAAGGCCTGAAGGACATAAAGGGGGAGAAAATTCCCGTCTGGGCGACCGCCGTTGTAATTCCGTCTTCGTGTAGGAAGGGAAAATGTTCAAAGAGGCATCACTGATCAGCGACAGCGCTCCTGGATCCTCCTGCTTAGCACCAAATGTTCTGCACATATCAACACCCCACCCCTCCTGTGAAACAAATCAAGGCCCCCTTTCTACTGTTAATTCTATTAGACTAATTAGATTAATCCCAGATGCATGTACTTTCAGGAACAGGGTATCTGAACTCCACAGGTCACAGGAGCAATTGACCCACCTGAGGAGTGACGCGGCCCCATGTCTGCCACTCTAGTCTGCAATGCAAACATCACACGAGTGCCCTCAAGGTACCAGTCAGATCAAACCACTGACAACGACCAGAAATGGAGTATTAAGAAGTGAGGTAGGTGATTTGAACCTGCCTCCTCCCTCGGTGTAATGATTCAAGTCGTTTGCGCTGCATTTTGGACTATTTAAAGGAAGGGGGGGGGTCATCGGTTGCAGACCCTTATCTGCATTTCCAACAGCTAAACACTGATCCCTGGAGTCACAAAGTGCTTCTTGAAGGAGCTCTTCAAAAGGCGGGGGGGGGGGGAAGAAATTTGGGGAAGCCAGAAATGGAACAGTTTACATGATGCTCGAGCAAGCAGTGTCCCCAGGAGGCCAGCAGGGGGGCAACCACAGACACGACATCCAAAGTGGGTGGGGGGTGGGCTTTTCACAAACGAGGCACCAGCGATACTTCAGAGGTCGATGCTGGACTGCTTCCTGGCCAATATCCAGACCACTACTGTACAAGCTGCATGCAGTAGGTTGGAAGCAATTACTATTCGCATTATATCTCAAATTTAATTACTTCTCCATTACATCCTCCTGCCTCAGGGAAATGTATCTGCTCGGTGTGCTAAGCCTTATTCTGGGGGATTCCAGTAGCAATGGAATCAAGCTGAATATAGGAAACACCGGTCAAAGGTAGGCTCATTTCACTGTTTTGAAATGGCTTTCCTGGAGTGTAAGGGATATTGCTTTCAGCCAAAGATATACATTTGAAACCAGAGGTGCATGAGTGGCATTTTGGGGCTAACGGAGAGCGCCAGGCACTGAGGAGGAGAGACAGCTTACGGCTACATCAGTAATACAGTGATACGAGTGTTATCAGCTGGAATCCTGTTCCTTTCTATTACTAATCGTGTGACAGCTATGTGAGGAATAACACCATGGTAGCCACTGGGCATTTGTACCACGTACAATATCATGAACATATCTAGTGAAGCTCTAGGAAACCCACTCCTACCTTTCTGCCACTGCGAGGAGCCTCTCCGGCCTGAAGGTGCCCTCAGTGTCGATGTACATGGCCTTCCCCTCCCCCCCGCCTTGGTCGACAGGCAGCTGGGGACAGACAGACAGCAGTGTTGAGCTTCAAAGCTAATGGTTTCTGGGTCAAATCCCAGAAGTGAGTCAGCTCTAGCACCCTGGAGCAGGTACAATTAAGCATCACTTAACGACCTTCCGCATAGCATCTAATCACATATACGTCTGCAGTTCCAAAAGATTAGAGCTGAAAAATCCTGATCGGCTAACGGATGCAGCAGACGCAAGCGGCTGCAGTGCACCATGTGTAGCTGGTGTAAATAAAGCGACCGCCCTGCCAGCTGTATAATGGCACAGTACATATCTAACTTACAATTCCCATAATGCACCACGTGTAGCTGGTGTAAAGTGACCGCCCTGCCAGCTGTATAATGGTACAGTACATATCTAACTTACAATTCCCATAATGCACCACGTGTAGCTAGTGTAAATAAAGCGTCCGCCCTGCCAGCTGTATAATGGCACAGTACATATCTAACTTACAATTCCCATAATGCACCACGTGTAGCTGGTGTAAAGTGACCGCCCTGCCAGCTGTATAACGGTACAGTACATATCTAACTTACAATTCCCATAATGCACCACGTGTAGCTGGTGTAAAGCGACCGCCCTAGCTGTATAATGGCACAGTACATATCTAACTTACAATTCCCATAATGCACCACGTGTAGCTGGTGTAAAGCGACCGCCCTAGCTGTATAATGGCACAGTACATATCTAACTTACAATTCCCATAATGCACCACGTGTAGCTGGTGTAAAGCGACCGCCCTAGCTGTATAATGGCACAGTACATATCTAACTTACAATTCCCATAATGCACCACGTGTAGCTGGTGTAAAGCGACCGCCCTGCCAGCTGTATAACGGTACAGTACATATCTAACTTACAATTCCCATAATGCACCACGTACAGCTGGTGTAAAGCGACCGCCCTGCCAGCTGTATAATGGTACAGTACATATCTAACTTACAATTCCCATCATGCACCACGTACAGCTGGTGTAAAGCGACCGCCCTGCCAGCTGTATAATGGCACAGTACATATCTAACTTACAATTCCCATAATGCACCACGTGTAGCTGGTGTAAAGCGACTGCCCTGCCAGCTGTATAATGGTACAGTACATATCTAACTTACAATTCCCATCATGCACCACGTACAGCTGGTGTAAAGCGACCGCCCTGCCAGCTGTATAATGGTACAGTACATATCTAACTTACAATTCCCATAATGCACCACGTGTAGCTGGTGTAAAGCGACCGCCCTGCCAGCTGTATAATGGCACAGTACATATCTAACTTACAATTCCCATAATGCACCACGTGCAGCTGGTGTAAAGTGACCGCCCTGCCAGCTGTATAACGGTACAGTACATATCTAACTTATAATAACCATAATAGCTGATAAGGATAATAAACGTTACACAATTATGTATTTTCTTTCATTTATTGTTAATGTGTTCTCTCTCTCTTATGTGAGGTATCTTGGCTGTTTAAGCATATTCAGTGTATATGATGTTCGCATAGCACCAAAGTTGCCTGACATCTTATTGGACAGAACATAACCCGAATTATAAGTGACACATACCTAACCAGTAAAGATGCTAAAGTGCGACTGCTAAAAAACAAAGAAAGCAAAACATTTCATTGTTTATTCATTATTATTATAATAATGCTTTATGTAGTCATGGCTACAGATGGCGTCTGAGAGCCGAGGCAGGCAGCGGAATTGGCATACCTGACAAGTCACCGCCAAAGTGTGGCAGAGCTGTGTCTTCCCTGTACGAAACTCGCCGAACATCTCTGTGATGGAGCCTGTCTCGATCCCACCTGAGTAGAAGACACACCTTAGCAGAGGTGTGGGCCATCGCAGGCAGCCGACACCAAAATAAACCCATTCACCACTGTACCTTTACTACAAACTAATAGATGCTGTATTATTTCCTAATTCTGCATGTTGTAAGTACAAGATTCATCCACTGCAATACATATCAAGTTTTATTGTGTATTACGCAATACCTCATAACACTGAGAACCTGATACGAACAATATATCCTGTGCAACATCTGGTTTACTGCTGAAATAGACTCCATAGTGACAGCCCATTTCATTGTTACACAACATATTTACAGTTTTGGCAGACTTTACATAATATTTTTCTAGTTAGGTGGTTACGTGAAGACAGATGACAAAAGCTTTGTTTGTGTTGCCCAGATTCCTGGGCAGCCCAAAACGTGGTTGCGGAAGAGGGGGATTCTGGGATGGAAGTCACGATCAAGGAGTGACGAATCAGGCAGAGCGTCGAAGAGCTGACAGGAGAGCTGTGCGACATGCAGACTCGCCTCTAAGGTTCCGGGGACCGAATCCCTATGCAACCTCTCTGAGATGACATGCCGACATCGCATGCCAGTGCTTACCTCACCGCAAATTATTTTTAAGCTGAAGAACCCCACCAAGGCATAAACATGGGTTTGTCCCTGGACCGGACCCAGACAACATCCTGTGTTTTTTCTTCTTTCCTAGAGCCGAGTTTTATATATATATATATAAAAAATCCAGACTGCACGGAAGAACAAAAATTACAAGATGTGTCATCACTCAGAGATCCACATCAATGCCTGCGGGAAAGGATGACTTGTGCCATTGTCCTGTCACACGCAAAAATCTCAATCCGACATCAGCAGATGGTGAACATGATGGCAAATGAGAAAGCGAGGCGTCTCGCAGAAAACAGGTGCGAGTGATGGTTGTGGAGGCCACAGGAAGAGAAGTGACAGCCCGTCCCAGACTGGGGCCTCATGACTGCACTCACATTAATAAGTTTAAAGGTACTCAGCACTTTTCCAATACTTGCAGCAAGCTGTTACTGATTTATATTTTTAATTCATACATTCATCCACCCTCTACCACAGATGGCCAGACGGGTTTGACTGTGAGACCTCCTGGATGCTGGGTGGCTGTATGAGCAGAGGGACCCGATTCCCATATTCACCTTGCAGCAGCTTGTCCAGCTCTTTGGAGCCTGTGGAGATCTGAATGATTTCAGCTCTGCGCTGGTGGAACTCTGTGGCCGTGGTGAAGCCCATGGGCACCAGCCTTGCTGCCTCTGCCTTGGGGGGGGACCATCGGGGGGGGGGGGGGGGGCGATAGGGTTAGAAACAAATGCATGGCAGGTTAGTAGAGATGCACCGATCGAGCGGCCAGGGACCGGAATCAGATGTTTTTCAGCATGCTTGGCCTGGACCGGAGACCGGCTGGTGCGTTTTACACATGGTCCCGACGTCATGCTCACAGCCCGCGTCCACGCACACAGCCCGCGTCCACGCACACAGCCCGCGTCCACGCACACAGCCCGCGTCCACGCACACAGCCCGCGTCCACGCACACAGCCCGCGTCCACGCACACAGCCCGCGTCCGCGCGCACGCTCACAGCCCGCGTCCGCGCGCACGCTCACAGCCCGCGTCCGCGCGCACGCTCACAGCCCGCGTCCACACACACAGCCATACTGTTAGCATGGAAATTCTTCACTGTGAGCATAGGTGACACAAAGCTTGCAATTTGTAATACATGTAAAGCCAAAGGTCTCCGCATGGGGAACCACCACGAAAAAGTGATGCAACATCAGAGGTAAACTTTAAAGTGATTATTAAACATATATTAGGTAATCATAAAAAGGAGTAATCATTAAAACTGCAAATCTGGTTATGGTTACTTGCGAATTGGTGCATAAGCAGTGTTGGTATTGCAGCTATTATTATTTGGAAGAGTATATTACATTTCAGTTTTATTCAGAGGTTTGTAACCTATGGACTTGTTTATTTAAGACGAGTAAAAAGAGAAAAAGGTAAATGTCGCGTTATCTGGTGAATTTAAACATACTGGAAAATTATATAAGTAACAAACAAATTTTGTTATTTAAATCTGTTGTACCTCCTCTTGTTAGGTAAAGTAAAATATGTCAGATAAAGTTGAATGTACAGCAACTCATTTTCGGTTAAGTGCTATATGTACCTCTTTCCAGTCACTGTGCACTTTATTTTGAGACTTAAGTGGGACAAGATCTTGTTACACAGTGCAGTTTGGGGGAAATTGTAAAGTTTAGCAATTTCTTTTGTAATCAACATAGTTTTGCTTTGAAGGAAAGTTGATTTTTGTTTGTAAATGCTGTCAATTTTAGTTCTTAGTAGGACAATCATTATCGGCAGGTCACACTTAAAAAAAGGGGAAGTGGCCAAGAAAATTGCAATTGGTGCATCTCTACAGCTTGGCATGCAGGAGTAGAGGAGGCGCAGCTCTGCATGCAGGGGCCGCTACCCCAGCCCCCCCTGCTCACCAGGACTTTCTCTGCCTTGGCTTCACTGATTCCCTTGATGTTGAGTAGCTCCTTCTTGGGGGCGTATGCCACAGCCTCGACCGTGTGGAATCCAGCATCCTCCAGCTTCTTGATGTCACTGGCGCTGATTCCGCATTGCTGAGTGGGAGAAAGGGGAGAGGTAAACTGGGAGGATGTGGGGACGGACTCAGACAGGAACCTGGTGACCAGAAGTCAGGGATGGTACCTCAAGTCGGCTAAGAGGCTGAGGCCCAAAATTCTCCTCCTCAGCCTCCACCTCAACTCTGGTCTCGCACCGCATTGCCATCCTGGACGAAAGGTCTCCGTAGGTCTGGCCAATGACCTAAAGTGATGCTGTGTCTCAAAAGAGAGAGTCAACATATATTAATTTCAACTGAATACAAAGAGACATCACACCAGTGCATAAGGGAAGGGCCCTCTAGTGTACGAAAAAGTCACTGCTCTCCATGTAAAACCGTGTCCTTTTAATAAGATTTCCTTAAACAACGAGAATATTAGAGCTCCAGATGTAAGAACTGTTAGCTGTTTTCCTCCCAACAGGTCAATATCTTCTGATCAACTAAATTAAAGACTGTAATCGTCTGACAGTCTAATTTACCAAGGACTAAAGCACTACGTTTTTAGCCGAATAAATATTTAGATTTGAGGTAAAGGTAAACAAACTGGCATTTCAAATATCTAAATGGCATAACCTATTAATCAGTGTAATCGGCATTAGGATGCTACATAACCACACCTAAGCAGTATTCGTTAGCTAGCGCGCTACACGCTACAAAATCACCTTAACCGGCAACGCGCTTAACTGTCAGTTGTGTGCAATTCCAGAAAACACATCTTTATATCTTACTTAGTCTATTTTTCGTGGACGTGAAGAACTTCGCCGTTTACAGATACTGTTGCGATACAAACCTCACTTCTCAGTTTCAGTCTCCTACACCAAACTTCCCGCCTGACGGCGTATATAGAAACGTCATGACGTCGCCAGCGTCTTAAAGGTGCAGTGTCATAGTTTTCGGCTCTGAAGGCCTGCGCCGTTCTGTTGCCCGCCATCATCGCAGCGGCGATAATCCGAGTGTTTGGGTTCAGGTGTCATAAAGTTGCATCACCATATAAGTATTTCTCAGAGCCAATGAATTTTGTGGATTTCGTTATTTTTTAACTCTACAACACACAATTTAACAATAAATTAGTCCTTTAATAGCGCACGTGATTAATCTTCTAATAGCTCGAAATAGATTATAAGGGGAACAAAAAGTAAAAAAAAAATCCACAACAGATAGTATACTCTGGAGATCTATGAAAATCGAGTCATAAACTGCAGGGTACTTTGCAACAAACTCACAATACGCCATAACGCTTCAAACTCATATGTCATTTCTTTTTAAATGTGTTTCACATTAAATACACGACCTGGAAATTTTTGAAAATCATTGTGATGGAATACCTTGTAAATGAACAGTAATACATGGGATGCTCTTGTTGCATGAAGTATCAATTTATTACACAACAACAATCTAAGTGGCATGATTTAAATCGTAAAAAACACATTTTCTTAAAAATTAAAAAAATACCTTTTACATATGAATAAGAATTTACACTAAACAGAAGAGCAAATGATGCAACTATTGAAACATTTTTAAATTAATGCTTTATTACACTGCCAGGTTCATTGGCTCATGAGTTTCACGACGCATTCATCACCAGTGGTCCTACGATGCCCTCTAGCGTCTGAACGAGCCCCTGCTCCTACTGTAAAACCTTGTAGTTTTAAACCCAGATTTTCTCTGCATTCAAAAGTGGTGACCTGTCTATAAAGAGAAATAATGACAAAAGTAACAAATATGAAAATACTTCTTTTTTTTTATTATAAGCAGTTGTAACATAGCAATGCTGTAGAAAAAAAACCAAACACAAAAAAATGTATGTTTAAATATAGTACACATTTATGGCAGAAGGGCGGTTAATGTTCACACACACTTCAGTGCAGGATCACGTCATGGATCCTCTTAACAATCCTCGTCAGGTAATTTCTGGCTGGCGTGACTGTGGACACAATTTCTTCCAGCTGCTCAAGCCTTGAGGAGGGGAATGACGTAGCGTTAGGCTGAGTACCTGGTTAATGATATGTCAGGATGGAATGGCTCAAAGGAAGGGCAAGGATCCAGCTTTCACACCTTGAGACTTCTTACCTCGTTTTTCCAATGTAATTTTTGAAGCTAAGCACTTCCAGATGAGAAGCTGGGTAAGCAGGATCAATAGCCAGTGCGACTTCAAACTTTGCAAATGCCTTAAGACTTGAGAATAGAATGTTGATCCTGAAATAAAAATAGGAGATAAAGAGGTCAATGTTCATTTAAAGTAGTAACTCATAAGCGCAGGATTAGTCTCTGAAGTATTATGCATGCCTAAATTTAAAGAAAAGTATATACACACATACTTTCCTAGATAATAAGCACAATATCCCAAATTTGAAGGGCAGGACACAACATTAATACTGATATGCTGACCCCAGAACACACTCACTGTGTCTCCTGGCATCCAATCTGCAAGATATCAAATTTCAGGGAGCCCCACTTCGACAACTGGTGGATCTCCTCCCCCAGGACACGGCAGCGGCTCACCACCAATGCGACATCGTGTAGGAGCTAAGTAGGGGGGTCAGAGGAGAAAGTATGAATATTTATCAAGATCCTGAACTGTTTTGCATTAAAAAATACTCCCAACATTCCCCACACTACTACTTGCCAGTGGGATGTTAGGCCTGGTGGGGTACTTTTCCATCCAGTTGCTTTCGCTTTTAATGAACTGGCTGATCAGTTTGTGAACGAGGCGGGCATAACACATTGAGTTCTCTTCTGCAAGACATACAAGTTCAAATTAATTCCAATCTCTAGACATTGCAAAATTGCACCTATAAGCCAGACAACCATTACATTGCTCAGCTCCACTCACCATCCAGCTGTAAATGAAATCTGATGTCATTAACCTTCTGGTCAGTCTGCCCTTTTGTATCTGTGTGGGAGAGGAAATTACTTAATTTTCAGATGCAAGAGAGACCCAGGTTCATGCTGCATATTTTATTTAAACTCTAAAGCAGTGTTTCTCAGCCAGGCCCCCAGGGACCCCAAGACAGTCCACGTTTTTACACCTTCCTAGCTCTCTGCCAGAGATCCCACATTTTGAAAATCAATGAGGCCTGGGTTGCGAAACACTGCTCTAAAGTCCAGTCTGATTTTATTGTGTAACAAACAATGAGTCCAACAATGAGAACAGCATCTGAAATACTGCTGCTCCAGAGAGGCATTTGGCTGTTAACTCTGTAGAACATCTCATGTTCCACTGATCAACGTCTGACAACTGAAGGGCTCCATTAGATTGCAGCAGTCATGCTTCTGATCATGCTGAAGACCACTCACTGGCACATGGTTCAAACAGCACCTCCAGCTCCACTGATCCATTCAGAAAGGTGTAAAGCGCTCTGCTCTCTGACTCCTCAGACAGCTTCCATTCGATCACTCTGAGAATGCAAGCAAGTGTGGGACAGATTTAAGTATGACACTAACAAACATGATACTAATACTAATCAAACTGCTAATAGCTACAACTCCAGACCAAACCTGGAGCCAGCAAGCATTTTTACAGACTGAACCAATATTTATTCAGATTATTCAGATTCAGTGATAATAAATAAACGAACTGCCACACCTGTCTAGGACTGTAATATTCTTTTCAAACTCCCTGGTTTCTTCCTGAGTTCTGCAGATTTTCTCCTCGATGCTGTTCTTCTCCATTACAAGAAAACTTATATGCCTTGGAAGGAAGACAAAACACTTGCAATTGAAATGGTACAGTGTACTGCCAGCAAGCATATTAAAATATACACAAGCTTACAAGAAACATTAGCTCACAGGGTGCTTAAGTAGTCCACGAAAACATGAAACTGACCTTTCATTCTCAGTGACAGCCGCATCGAGACTTTCCAGTTCTGTACAAAGACAATTATAAGTTAATCTGAAATAGCATTTAGTTCACGAAGTCTGAGGCAGTGAGCAAAAAATAAATAAATTAAAGGCCCAGAATGTTGTGCTCTGTTTAACAGCCATTCACTCCACCTTGTTGCTTAGCCTCCAATGTGTGCATCAACTCGGAATTTGCTCCAACTTCTTTCAACCCTTCCTCATCCATTAAGTCCAATTCTACAAAAAAAAAGGCTCTTCACTGATGACAACTGTTATTCAGAAAATCCAATCAAATGCAGAACTAGCCAATCATAACCGGACAGAGTAGCAACCAGTTCAGACAAAAATCCCAGTTGTGTTAACCAAAGTCCCTCCTACCAGCTTGCAAGTCCTGCAGACAATCATCAAGGCTTTTCAGGAACTCATCGGCCTCGTTAATCTTCTCTGTCAAGTTTTGCTGCGCCAGCTAAGAAGAGAGGGTGTAGCTGGTGTCAAAATGTAATTCGAGATCAAGCTGAGAAAGAGCTGCTTAGGGTGCAGCTGAAACGAGGTACCCATCTTGAATCGCACATTGAGTAAACTTGCAGGCACTTACCTGAGTGGTCTGCAGCAGGCTGCTGTATAGCCCAATCTTCATCTCATGTGAGAAGCCTTTGCTCTTCTTTCGGAAGTACACCTTCCTCTCTCTCAGCTTCGACCTCAAACTCTGTAACTAAGGTATAAGATTGGTGTCGGTTAACTGTACAATATACAGTAATGAGTGGGTCTGCTGCAGTGAGGGAAAATAAACTGGTAAGTAAAATACCTGCTCATCAGAATAGGTCTTCACCACTTCCCAAAAGGACTGATTAATCATTTTAAGAGGTTTGTTTTGATCCAACATTCGCGATTTCAGTCTGAAAAAATCAAAGGGGAAAAATAATGCAGTCTTTTTTGCATTGTGAAATTGTCACAAGTACAACAGTTCTCTGACTGGTTTTCGGTCTATGAAAAGAACAGGGAAACGTTTTGGAGACCAGTTTTCCGTTATGCACAGACCGTTATATCGACTTACTTCTCAACAATCCTGGAGAGTTCCTGATTGTCGTCTTCATAAACCCGCTGCTTGGGACGGTTGACATATTTCTCCATAAGCAGGTCCTGTGGCTCAAGAGCTAATGCAAACTGGAGGGAATTTTGCAGATCATAAATCACCCAAAGCAGTACACATGTTGTGGCTAATGGCAGCAGCTAAACTGTACTAATCTTTATTAGAAGAAAAATAAAAACAACAGCATAAATGACCTTATCAATCCATCCATCCATTTTCCAAACCGCTTATCCTACTGGGTCGCGGGGGGTCCGGAGCCTATCCCGGAAGCAATGGGCACGAGGCAGGGAACAACCCAGGATGGGGGTCCAGCCCATCGCACACTTACACACCATTCACCCACGCATGCACACCTACGGGCAATTTAGTGACTCCAATTAGCCTCAGCATGTTTTTGGACTGTGGGGGGAAACCGGAGTACCGCTAAGCTGGAAAAGCATCCCAGGATGTCACCACATTGAATTTGAGACAGTAGGGACAATCAGTATCTGAAGCAATTGGGCTTAATTGCCTTGCTCAAGGGTCCAATGGAAGGGTCACTCTGTCAACTCAGGGATTTGAACCAGCAACCGTTTGAGTCCTAACCCACAGGGCTGCCCCATCCCCAACTATTTTTTTTTACTCTTTTGGTCAGTGTATAATTCCATGTTATTTTATAGTTTTGATGTCTTTTTAAATTATTCTGAAACGTACAGAATAATACAAATAAAGTTTTCTATGGGTAGGGGTGTCCAATTTTTTTTTTACTGGTACTGTACATGCCCAAATACATGAGTAAAAACACCTGAAAACTACAACTACATATACACTCAGTTATGATGCATGATGAAGAAATAATAGTCTATGGTTTTTTCAGCATTGAGTTTCTGAGAGGTGGTCATTACATTATCTGGAAGAACACTTTGCCGTGGTTTGTGAATGACAAAATCAACGCCCAAGATATTCAGGAACTCCTTCACTGTAATGCTGCCATCATCCAGTTTCTGAAACACCAAAACGCATCTGAATGAACAGCAACATCCAATGTATGATGGTAAACATCAGATATGCAAGGAAAGGGGACACTCAAATACCTTTTGAAGGTCAATCTCATATCCTGTTGCTTCATCAAAGTCAGTTTCATACTGACTACATCTCTGAGCTGGAAAGGTAGTGAAAAATTTAGCATAGAGCGGAAAAAACAATAATTTTAAAATTTTATAAAAATACCAAGAATGAGACCAACTAAGATACAAAGCACTGTCTGGAACACTTACCACTAGTATCAAAAGTACCTTCTGCCCTCAAGTAGGTGGAGTTATTACTGGAGTTGGTCGTGTCCAAAGTCTTGACCATTGTACTTGATGGATTCTCCTCAGCAAAATCTGTCACATTTCTATTCAACTGAGATGCAAGCTTGGAGGAGCCCTGAAAAAGTTTAGACTTTAAATAATTTGGAATCACTGTATAACCCATTCACTAATGAAAAAACAGGTTGGATAGCTCACCTCTGAATCAAGGTTTTTCTTGGTCTTCATTTCCTCTGTACTGTCTTCATGGCCATCCATTGGTGAAGACCTTTTCAGGCCTTGTGCTATGTTTTTGATTGGTGCCTCCACTAATGGCTTATCAACAGCATCCTGGCCTAACTCTCCTTTCGAAGTGTCTTCCTGGATGCGGCTGCTTACACGCCCCCTACCTTCAATGGTTTCTGACAGATCTTCCTCACTACTGATCTCAGGAAGAATCTCATCATCTATATTTTCAACTGGGCCACTACCTGAATGATGGAAAGCACTATGCGGCACTCTCTTTGTTAAGAGGCTCTCCAAATGACCGCCTTTGGTTATTTCAGGAAGGTTTTTGCTCAATGGTTTGTTCTTTTGAGGGAGCTTGGGCAGAAAGCCACCAAAAGACATCCTCCCTATTTTAGGCTTACTTTTCAAGAAAGGAATAGGAGCTGTCATGTTAGTTTGCGTCTTGCAAACAAAATCATCTTTCCACTGGTCATTCTCATCTTCCTTAGAGACATTTAATGGACTATGCAGTGCTGGTTCGTAGTTTTCGCAGTCTTCATTAGAAGGACAATTCCCAGAATTAGAGACTGAATCTTTAACTTCTGATGAAAGCTGAGGGACAGGAGCTGTGAGACATCCATTTGCCGTGTCTTCTGGTTCAACAATAATATCCCTTATAGTATTAAGCTTTGACTGAAGATCTGTCAGACTCATTCTTCTGGAAATTTTCTTAGATGCTCTGACAGTTTTCTTTTCATTTTGGTTTAATAATGGATGAACTGTGAAAACCGAGTCCTTTTTGTTGACCAAATCATCACTTTCTTTGCATGTTGTATCTGTACAATCCATGACAAAAACATTATTTTTGTTGCAGCTATCCTTCAGCTCAGAATGCATTACTGTATGTTCCCGGAAGGCGCTCTGATCTATTGATGCTAAATTCCTTTCGGTTTCTTTCAACGTGTTTCTTTCTACTACGGTTACTGCATTTTTCCCCACATTCAGGTGAATATCAGAATTAGAAACTGTTGTTTGAATACCTTGTTTAGCAACCCCATTATTACAGGGCCCAGAATATTCAGTTTGGCTGCTTGTCATTCCAGTGTTGGGCAGATTAAAACATGAAACAGTTGCAGTTTCTTTGATGTAGGCATTTTCATCAATTTCCACAGTAAAAGCTGTTGTCATCTCCATACCATTATCATTTTCTTCTGCAAAAACAGTGATATCCTGAGGAGAAGCAACTTTGCTTGTGTCTGATGCAGCACCAAGTGCTTCATCACTTTTCATTCCCATATCAGAGCCAAAGGCTGGAGAGGTCAATGAAAGGATTTCATCATTAGAAGTTGACTGATTCACCATTCTTGTGCCATCGGACTCATCTGACGAAATCTTTGCCATTTCTCTACATGGCTTTGTGAGACTGCAATGGCTGCTTTCCTTAGTAGGCATGCCAAGAGCTGTAATAATCTCTCCATCACTTCTGATGTCCACCTCTGAAGACGATGTTTTGTTGACATGCATACGAGACAAACTTTTCCTTCCAGTCAAACATAAGGAGTTGGCCGTCCCAAAACCAGAGGTTTTATAGTCAATAACAGTTTTGATCCTAGTAATGTCCACATCATCTGAGTTTGAGGGCTCAGTTGTGAAAAGACTGTGACTAACAGATGCTGTCTGATCACTTAGTAATTGGTGAGATGGACCAGAATGAGCAGTAGACTTTTTACCAAGGACCTTGAATGTTGCTTTACCAGCATTTGTAAGAACATGCCTGCTCTCCTCAAAAGGCACAGTGTGAGCTGTAGTCATCTCCATATCAAAATCATCCTCTGATAACATCACTGTTTTGTCAGTAGATCTGCATGTAATACTTTTTCTTTTGACTGGAGATGAGGGATAAGCCATTCCAACAGCACAGGATTTGGAATCAAAAGTTTGGCTCTTAGTAATTTCCATGTCACCTGTGCTAAAACTACCAAGAGCTGCTGAGCCAATGCAATTACCGGGTACTTTCTGACTATTTCTTGACCCTATATTGTTAGCCTGTTCAATACGATGAGCAGATTTTGCCAAAGGAATTTGTTCACACATATTATTTGTAATAACAGGAGAGTGGTTTTCCTCAATAGGCACAGCTATGGCTGTTGTCATTTCCATTCCAACGCCCTCATCTGAAAAAATAATTGTTCCATTAGCAGGCATACATGAGAAACTTTTCCTTCTGGTGGCATGAAAGGTATTAGCCATTCCAACACCGCAGGTTTTAGAGTCAATAGCAACAGTTTGGCTCCTAGTAATTTCCATGTCAGAATCGATGTGCTCAGCCGCTAAAACATTTTGACTAACAGAACCCATTTCATTTCTGGTCATTTCCATACCATCAACTTGTCCAGATTCACCAATGTGACTTGTACTGGGGAAGCTGATTGCTGCTTTACCTTCACTTGTGGGAACAAGTATATTTTCCTCAACAGGCACAATTAGGGCTGTAGTCATCTCCATACCACAGTCGTCTTCAATTTCGTTGACAGGCACATGTGACCAGCTTTTCCTTCCTGCAGCATGTGAAGGATTAGCCATTCGTACACCATTAATAATAGTTTGGCTCCCAGTAATTTCCATATCATCCGAGTCAAAATACTGCATAGCGGTTGGTCCTCCGCACTTACCAGGCCCTTTCTGATGACTTGATGGTCCTGTCATATTATTCTGCTCATAATGAAGAACAGACTTTGTAGGAGGAATTTGTCTGTTCATTTCTTTATTTGCAATTACAGGAGGGTGGTTTTCCTCAATAGGCATGGTAAGGGCTGCAGTCATTTCCATGCCAAAGTCATCATCTGAAAACATGACCGTTTTATTTGTGGGCATATGTGATAAACTTCTCCTTCCAGGGGCAAGGGAAGGATTAGCATGTCCAACACCACAGGTTCTGGAGAGAGTAACAACAGTTTGGCTCCTAGTAATTTCCATGTCATCAGAGGACGAGGGCTCAGCTGCCAACACATTGGGAATAATGGCATCTGTTTGGTAGCTTGTCGTTCCTATATCACCAAACACATAAGAACCTGGTTTTACTTTAGGTGTCTTGAAAACTTTTTTCTGCTCACTCATTGCTGGGTGATTTATTTCTTCAATGGGTGTTGTCAGAGCTGCAGTCATATCCATACCATAGTCAGCCTCTGAGAAGATAATGGTCTTATCTGAAGCAGTTGTGCTGCATATACTCTTCCTTGAAGAGGCAAGTGAAGGATTAGCATATCCAACATTACAGGTTCTGGAGAGAGTAACAACAGTTTGGCTCCTAGTAATTTCCATGTCATCAGAGGACGAGGGCTCAGCTGTCAATACATTGGGACTAATGGCATCTGTTTGGTAACTTGTCGTTCCTATATCACCAAACACATAAGAACCTGGTTTTACTTTAGGTGTCTTGAAAACTTTTTTCTGCTCACTCATTGCTGGGTGATTTATTTCTTCAATGGGTGTTGTCAGAGCTGCAGTCATATCCATACCATAGTCAGCCTCTGAGAAGATAATGGTCTTATCTGAAGCAGTTGTGCTGCATATACTCTTCCTTGAAGAGGCAAGTGAAGGATTAGCATATCCAACACCACAGGTTCTGGAGAGAGTAACAACAGTTTGGCTCCTAGTAATTTCCATGTCATCAGAGGATGAGGGCTCAGCTGTCAACACATTGGGACTAATGGCATCTGTTTGGTAACTTGTCGTTCCTATATCACCAAACAGAGAACCTGGTTTTACTTTAGGTTTACCACTTATGGCTGGATGATTTATTTCTTCAATAGGTGTTGTCAGAGCTGCAGTCATATCCATACCAAAGTCATCTTCTGAGAAGATAATGGTCTTATCTGAAGCCGGTGTTCTGCATAAACTCTTCCTTGAAGAGGGAAGTGGCGGATTTAACATTCCATACATTTTCTGAGAATTGATGAGAACAGTTTGGGTCCTTGTCATTTCCATATCATCTGGATCAAACACAGACACCTTTTTCTTAACTGTGAACTGACAATTAGGATCCGAATCCACGAATTCATTTGTCACCTTCAGATTCTCTTGATTCGTAGATTGTTTCTGAACCCACAGGTCCTTTCCATCCATCGAAACTGCCTGATTTTTTGTCAAATCCATGTCATCTCCATCTGCTTCTGTCACAATTTGCTCATTAAGCCGAAGGCTGTGCTTTGGGGTTGGAAATGTGGTTGTTGACATCACATCATTTTTGCTTGCCATTTTTGTCATATATGGCGCTTGGTTTACTTTATCGGCTCCTAATCTATATGAACTAAGGCTAGACAAGAAAGCTTTCGTGTTGACTTTTGGACACAGAGCTGAATCACTGCACTGACTGAAGGAAGTGCCCATTGTTGTCGCTTTTGGACCACTACTAGAAGTCCCTGGACAGCTATTTCCAGTGATTCCTGTAAGACTTGCAAGAAAGTCATTCATATCAGATTCCTTTATTTGAGCTCCCACTGAAGTATCTGGGCCTTTAAAGGAGTTACCAGGTTTCCACAAATTCTTCTCACTCTTCTCTTCAGAGGCAAAGGTAAGCATTTCACTGCTTGGTACTTTCTCGTTAAAGTCAGCTGCATCACTGTCAAAAGTGTGGCAGTGGGTCATCTCCATGCATGCAGTGTCCTCTCCAGAAAACAAGATTGTCTTATTGCTGATGCCATCCTGGTAATCCATGTAAAACATGTTTTCCTGCATGAAACAAAAATATATAATTACTGACAGTCCCTAAGCCATTGTTTATAGAAATCAGACAGCACGAGTCTGTGAAACATCATTGCTGATTTTTATAGAGAGTCTGAGCAGGATAAGTGGTTACAAGATGGATGGATAGATGGATTTAAGGAAATTAGATACTATTAGAGGAAATTCAGAGAATCACCCAAAATTTACTACTATTCATTATAATGTTTTGTGTATAGTTAGCCTTAAATGCTGTTTCAATATTTGTTAATTTTTTTCAGAAAGAACTAAAAACAGACATTTGACTTTGTACTGGCAACTTCTAGATTTTAGACAATACATGTACCTTGTTATGTTGGTGTGAAACATGAAGGGGGGCATTCAGCAATGTCTCCATCCCTAAAGCAAAAATATATCTTCAGGTAACTATTTTACGTTAAAAATAAGTCAAGTATGTTAAAATAAGTTTTAAAGTAACTGTCCTTACCGACAATTTGCTGTTCTATGTTGTGAGTACCATAAATCCTGTGTGTACATCAGAAAAATAAAGGTTATTCGATTTTACTGAAAAATACCATTACAACAAAAAGAATTACTCTAGGTGACACTTCAGAGCTCATTTTAAACAAAGATGACCTTGTAAATTAATAAACACCGAAAACATACCTCTCGTTCTGTTGTTCTGTTCCTATTAATACAAAACAACAGAAATGTAGTAGTGCTGCTTTTGAACAATAACTTCTCATGATTACAGAATTTGTATTAAAGACAATCAGCATTGTCAGTGGAACACAATTAACTTAAATGAACTTCTTTTTTGGATATAAATACTACTAGTGAGATTAAAAGATTTAATCATCATTAAGCCTCCTAGGTTTTGAAAGGGTAGCCAAGTCTACCTCTCCAATGCTGAAAATACTCTGAACACTGACCTGTGATGTCAAGGTCCTCACAGAGACCCATCCCGGAAGAACTGTTTTTTGTGTCACTAAAAATGTAAACAACAAAAGACATTAGACATTGTGTCTCATTATGTTGCTGCATGTGACAATGGCAGTAAACACCAGCGATTCAGTGTCACGTGGTGCCCTGTTCATACCTGATGTACTTTATATCGTTTGTTGTTGCAAAACTGACCCTTCTGGACTTCCTTTTCTTTTCAACTGGTTCAGTTGGTTCATCCTTCAAGGAAAAAAAAACCAAAATGGAACAGGACTGCTGCAGAACCTAGATGCAAGATTCTGATCCTCATTAATAGAATGCGTCACCCAGATTTACCTGACAGTCCTCATTGTCTACGTCAACAGCTTTCAGTGGAGTGCGAGGTGCTTTCAAAATCTTAATAAATACAAATAAATAAACATAAAACACCATATAAACAAACAAAATGTCCAGGTTAATGAGAGCCATGCGATCACTTGTCATTTGGCAGTGTTATTTCAGGTTTCCAGAACCACAAATGCAAGAAACATAAAACTACCACAACTCTGTTATAAAGATTATATATTAAACGTTTAACAAAAACACACTAACCGATGAAATCCTCCTTGTACCACGTTTGCTTGGGTTATTTCTGCATAAGGAAAATGTAAATTAAAGTAATGCATAAATATATGTTCATAATAATGAAATTATTATAAAACACATAATATTAATTAATAATGAAAATAACATTCCAATCCATAGTAATGTATGGTTAAATCTTCCCGAATATCACGTAAACGTTTAAGCATACTTCAATTATTAAAAGTATTGTTCGTTAAAGGCAGCAATTTTTTTCTGTGAAGCTATGATACATAAATAAAGATATTTTTAAAACAATGCTTCGGGTGTCATATTAAGAGTATACTGTATAATGAATTATGTAATACAGGTAATTCTCCACATATTATTACCAAATGCACCTATACAATTCTAAAAACGAAAATATGCCGTTGTTAACTTACAATAGTAAAAATACGAATCAGTAAAACAGTTATACATTGACAATTATGGCTACTACTAATTCACAGATTCGGTCTTGACAGATGCAATATAACTCCGCCAAAACTCACCGGTTCCTCTCCGCCTCCTCATGGTCCATGTTCGTGATTATTGTTTAGCTGACTGCATATTTAATATAAAACCACACGAAGAACATGTAACCGAACCCTTTATATCCTCCTTACATGAACACTTAATGAATGTCTTATACATCAGATTTGGTTTTCTGTGAACTCAGATAAGGCTAACCCCAAGGTAGCTGATTAAAATACCATTTACAGATTCAGTCTTGAACCTAACAAATAGCTCGAATGCTAATTGCAAATATGTGACAATAAAAATTTCCGTACGACTGATGGATAATAATTACATTAATATCAATATTTTAAACTAGGTGCTTTATATTTAAAGGCTTGCTAGCCAGCTAACACGTAGCTACAATAAAAACAGCATAACAAAATATAACATACTGCGAAGTAGTATAACTATTACATTTGATAGCACGTGCGTGTGTAAGACATACCGTAATATTAACTTATGTAATCCTCCAGTTTAAACGTTTTGTGTGCTTTTTTGATTATTTCCAGCTCTGCATTCATTCCATTTCATTTTTGTTTTTGAATTTAACCGCTTTCTCTCCGAGCATGCGCCGTAGCCCGGGCGATGTCAGAAGTCGGAGGGACGGTTGAGGCGTAACGGAAGTGACGTATCAGAATTTCAAATTGTACCCCGCTTCGGTGTCCCTGTCTGTCTAAAGCAGTGGTCCTCAGGACCGACTGCCCTGCTTGTTTTCCGGCTATCCCTGCCCCACACACCAGTCCCAGCTGTCTTTCAGCTTCTGATTGACTGAACACACCTAATCCAGGTAATCAGCAGTGTGTAGGTCAGGGATAGCTGGAAAACAAGCAGGGCAGTGGGTCCCGAGGACTGAGTTTGAGAACCACTGGTCTAGAGTTACTTTCGTTACCTGCGAAGCATGTTAGCGGAGCGGCATATTTGAAAAACACTGTATGTGAGATGGCTGAGCATCATCTAGAAACATAATTACACGTGCATAAACTAGCGTTATTAGTATTAATGTCCAAAGTTGCTGTGTGTCTATTTTAGCAGGGGGAGCCCAATATTTTAGGCTTAAGATAAGAATGTTCTCCTTTCATATCTATCTATGAGCAAATGTACGTATTATTGATGGCGGAAAACGTGATTCAGCTATGCATTTCCATGTAAACAGATTTGTCTCACCAATTTGATGTCCTGTAATTTCTGTATCTGTGTGTTAGCATAACAAACCATGCATCTAGATGTTTTAATAAAAATGTATTATGTCTGAATACTTAAAGGACATCGTTGTCAACAGTAGTTGATAAATGTAACAAGTTGCTACAATTAAGTTATAATCAAAGTAATATCAGATCGATCGTCACGCATAATATAGGTTAAGTCCTACAAGCAATACTATAGTTTCCTGTGTTTTCACAGCAAGCATCTAGTATAAGCGATTTAAATCATTTTGGTTATCTTTTTAAAAAATATAAATCGAAAAGACGTGAGTTGCTTTCGCATATATGGCTTGTTTACCTTTCGTATACATTAAAACAATTTCGTTTGAAGCCTGACTGACCCATAATATATCTGTATTATTAGACTAATTGTTCGGTCAGAGCCGCAGCCGTATGTAAGGAGCTTTTTTGAAGCGAGCGGTGAACAATTTAATTGGTGCTGGGCGAACAGTGACCGGAGCGTGGAGCGATAATCAGCGGAGCGGTCTGCAGTGGCCGTGAGCGACGAGAGACGAGCGGAAATTCTCATAGCTCCTATTTGGGACCTAAGAAAGGGTTTTTTATATATAAAAAAAAATTTTGCAGCTGCATTGTCTGACAGTACAGAGAAAAATGTGTTATTATTTGAAGGTTTCTGAGAAACCTTCGCGGTACACTAGTTAGTCTGGTCATTTCAGTGTTAATTTAAATTTGTACTAGCGTTAGCATGAAACACGCAGTGTTTTCACTTACTTGTCATTATATATTATTAAGTATGTTGATGTCATTTAAAATATTCATACGGCTTTTAAGACGAGGCAGATTAATGTGATGTGTTTTCAGCGTTACAAAACAACAGGCAAATCATAAAAGTTTCTGTTCGTGGGGAGCAGCCTAATGTTGGGATGTTTAATATTTTCGTTTCTCGAATATAACTGAGTTGCCGTGGTTTTAGGAACGTTACGTTTCACAGACGAAGTGCTCCGGGGCGGTCAGCACATAGCAGAAGTAAATAATTAGATAAGATAGGAGCTCCCTTGGTTTCACGTTTATTGCATCAATACCTCCACTGACTTGAAATTTACGAAATTCAACATACATCGCCTGACACATGTCGGTAGAAGAAACGTTTTATTAGAAAAATTAAAAGTTTTTTATTTACAAAGACCAAGATCATGAAATAAAGATAACAAACTCGTCTGCCCAAACCAGTCTTATGTCATTTTTTAAAATGAGAAATCAGAACAGGTATAGAACGTAATATTACAATGAAATACGTAATAAATTGGTTTAAACCATCGAATTAATACTTAATCTATTCTATAAAAGATCATTATTAATACATCACAAATTATACAATACACATCTAGATATACTCATGCATATTTTTGTAATCTGTACCCAGGGGACAGATGGACCGGGCAGCTCATTGACTCTTGCTGACTGTATAATGAGAAATGTTAGAGCTCTTGATATTTGAAATTGTGCTTCTTAATGTTGACTTCCTGCTTTCTCCAGCGTCATTGTTTGTCATGCAATTGTATACAAACAGGAGGAAGCCTGGTGAATAGAAAGGAGATAATTAGCCACCCTAAAAAAAACCCCTAATATAATGATACCTTTTTACTCAGACTCATACGAATCTTGTATTCTTAGGCTAATCTAAAGCCATTTAAGCAAGCACTATTTTTATATTTCTTTGCAGTAAGGACCTGACATCTTTAGTCATGCCCATGACAATGGATCCTGAAGTCGACAAATTCCTTTACCACGGTATGTAGATTTGCTAAACAGACGGACCAAGCTTAGGTTCTGTGACACAAACCTTGAAAAGAGTTGAGAATGGTGAAAATGTAGTAGGATGGAATCAGCAGAGGCCCACTGCTGAAGAAGGCAAAAGCCCATGTGACGCCTAACATGCCACACAAGCCTGCTACCGTGAATGCGTCCTTTGACACCGAGCGTCGCTTGGGTTGTCCTACGTTTGCCGTTCTCAGGTATACGATCTTCTGCAGTACCATTATGAAGACAACCGCAGTGAAGATGAATACAGCCACGTAGTAGCCCACATTCACAATGTAATTAACTAAGGGGTCAGTAATCCAGCACCTGTCACAAAGAAAAGAGGATTATGTTGTGTTAGCGCATGCTAACCTGTCCGTTCAGGTGTAGCGGAAGCTACATGCTTTCTCAGCCATGACTTTTTAATTGCTATTACATACGTAAGTTTAAGAGAAAAAAAGAATGAGCTTACATGTACACTGGCATGTTATCAGTGGTGTTTATGGTGAGACGACCATATTTTCCCGCTCCAGCAATCACAAAGGGAACCAGAAGAGGAAACGCTAAGGGAAATAAAAGGCCCAGTAAGAACTAGTGGCTGAAAACTACATCCCATAACCCTTTTAGTCTCAAAATCTGCTTTTATATGGTATAAAATGTAAAAGCCCATATTTCAAACCATCCCTTGATGTCAGGAGTTGTGCAATATGTGACCCTCCAGCACGAAACCGTACGGAAGTCGCATGGAGATGTACAGATTTTCCCGAGGGATTCTAACGTGCCCGCGTACACAGGATTACATTGAATAGTTATCGAATGAAATATAATTACGTTCGTTATATGGAGAATGACTAAACACGGCGGAAAAGAGCATCTGCATTAGTTTGAGAGTTTCTCTGGCAGTCGATCGGTGGCGACTTCCGTACGGTTTTGTGCTGGAGGGTCACATATAAGTACTTTATAATTAATCTGATTGTGAACTTACCCCAGCCTACAACAAGGATCTTCACCATGTAGTAACGGATATTGATGTTGAACACTTTTATCAACTGTAAGTACAGGTGAAACGCCTCAATGGCAAACCAGGTAAACGTGGACAGCAAGAAGTAGTGGATGGCTCCAGCAATGAATATGCATATGGGAACAATATTGAGGCTGGTGATCCAGTCATTCAAGAGGAAGGTGAGGTTCAGCATGAACAAAGAAACGAAGAGGTTCATGAGGATCCTGGTGGTTTTGGTGGACTTCGATCTCCTGATGGAAGATTCGATTTGGTTATGATGTGGCGTTGAAGGTTAATTTAGCCTAAAACAGTTGTCAAGAAACCAGAGGTACCCCCAGAAGTACCTCAGAGTGGCATGCATGAACAGTGCGATGCCCAAGAAGAATGTGGACACTCCGCAGCCAATGTATGTGATGTAGGTCAATTTTATCACGTCGGAGCTACTTATTTTCACAGGGTTGCTCTAGGAGATTCCAGAAAACATCTGTTTAAGACCATGGCCAACGGGCAAATAAAATATAATAAAAATATAACATGCATAAAAGATCATAACAGCTTAACTTTTTTGTGCATTATGGATGTACAGAAGCATTGGGAAGATACAGCTAGAATATAGAATATTCTCCTATACTGTGGGAACAGGTAATGCTTGCTAAACCGGAGGCACCAGGGCAGGGGTACTCAATTATTGTTCTCTGAGGGCTGCATGGTCCGGATTACATTGTGTTTCATTTGAGTACCCCTGCATTAGGGTGTAGGATTAAGTCCCTTGGCAGGCTTAAGCTGTGCTTCACTAACCCAGCTGTAAAAACAGGTTAAAATTTTAACGAAAGATATCAGAGATACATAAAATGGTACAATGTATTACAAGTTACATATGTGTTAGGGGTACAACTGTAGCTTCTAGTATTAAAATGAACTCACCATTAGTACAGCAAAAAATGTCAAGTGCGTGCACCTGCACACAAATGTGTTGTTTATTTCTTCACCGTAACAGCCGTCCGGTTGCCAACTTGGTTCTCCTGTTACACAAAGCACACTAATCTACGGCGTATGAATCATACAGCATAACAATCATGTGGATTTTTACGCTTGTTTTTACGACTGGCAAATCCATTGTAACATTACAAAAGGATCTTTTATTTGTAGCTGCTCTGTTAAATAAAGATAGCATTTATATTTATTTAGCAGTTTTTAAAATTATTATTCAAAGTCACGTACGATTGCGAAAGTAAGGTCAGTCAGTCTCTGGAACAATTGTTGTTAAGGGCCCTTCTCAAGGGCCCAGTGGTAAAATCACTTTGCTAAGCTCGGGATTTGAACCAGCGGCCTTCCAATCACAGTATCCAATTGGCCAATTCATAATTCACCTTTCTACATGCAGCCTGGATTTTTATATCTGGTGGACATTATAAGCATCCCTGGACTGACTGTGCATGACAAGGAAATGGACTAGGTGTTTCCAGTAGGTGGCAGCACTGACTTTCACTGTGGTCAACAAAGAAAGAGTAGAAGAATAGTTGTTGTTGTTGTGGTATTTACAGTTAGGGTTAGCAGCTATGTGAGGAAGTGTGGAGGTACCTGTCACGATCGGGTACGGGTGAAGCGGCGATCGTGCGGGCAAGCAGGCAAGCAGGAAGCAGGAAGCAGGAATACAGGGCAAACGGGAGTTTAATACGAGGACAGGGACCGGGAAACAGCTCACGCTTACGAACATCAGACATTAATGACAGACAAAGCAAACTGGGGAGACCAGGACTTAAATACACAGAACAAGGCAGCAGGAAACAAGACACGACTGGGCAGGATCAGGAAATCACACGTGGGTAATTAGGGGGCGTGGCACACACGAGGAGCGGACGAGCCGGGCATGACAGAACCCCCCCCCAAAGGCGCGCTACTCCGGGCGCGCCAAGGAAGGGGGCGACGGACGGGACGAGGCAGAACAGGACCTGGAAAACAAGAACAGAATTAACGCAGGACCGGGAACAAGACAGAGGCACAAAACACAGCCAGGGACAAGACAAAGGACAAAACCTGACAGAGGGCCGGGAAAGCAGACAGACAGACAAGAAAGGGCGAAGCAGAGGGCACAGGCGGGACACAAGGGCCAGGAGTGAACGGAGGGAACACAGGAGGACGAGGAGCAGAGACGGGAGGAACGAAGCGAGGGGGAGCAAAAAACGAAGGGGCAGAGACAGGCGGGACAAAGGCAGGGGCGTAGGGAGACAAGGAGGGGGAACAAAGGGGAGCCCGAGGGAGACCCAGCGGGCGACGGGCGGCAGCCGGAGGGGCCGCAGGCGGCCGGGAGGCCGGAGCCGGAGGGGACCGAGAAGGGGCAGAGGAGACAGGGCGAGGGACCTGCGGAGGGGCCAGGGAGGGAGCAGGAGGGAGCACCAGGGAAGGGGACGAGGGAGCAGGAAGGGGCCAGGGCGAAGGCCCGGAGGAGGGGGGAGCCGCAGCAGGCGGCGACGTCCGGGGAAGGGCCGGAGGTAAGGGCCCCGCAGGCGACCGAGGAGCCGCCGTCGGAGAACCCCCAGGCGACCGACCAGGACCCGGAGAGGGGAGCGAGGCAGGGCGACGAGGCACCGGAGAGGGACCCGCAGGCGACAGCCGACCCGGAGGGCCAGGACCCGCAGGCGCCAACCGAGCCCCAGCGCAGGCGAGGCAGGGCGAGCCAGGGGGCAGGGCGGGCGGGACCCCAGCCCTGCGTCTGTGTCCCCTCCCTTTACGGGACACAGACATGACCCCTGGTTGGGGTCGAGTTCGCCGGGGTGAGAGAGACAAAGTCACTGGAGGAGAAGGGACAGGAGCTGGAGCTGCTGCAGGCGGAGGGGGCGCCTCTGGAGCGCGGTCAGGGACTAGAGCGCGGTCAGGGACTGGAACGCGGTCAGGGACTGGAACGCGGTCAGCTGGCCCGGGAGCCGCTGGAGCGCGGTCAGGACTTGGAGCGCGGTCAGGGGGCGCCTGCCCTGGAGCTGCAGCAGGTGGCTGCAGTGGGGGCGCCTGCCCGGGAGCTGCAGCAGGCGGCTGCAGAGGGGGCGCCTCTGCAGGAACTGGAGCGCGGTCAGGAACTGGAGCGCGGTCAGGAACTGGAGCGCGGTCAGGAACTGGAGGTGGCTGCAGTGGGGGCGCCGGCCCGGGAGCTGCAGCAGGCGGCTGCAGAGGGGGCGCCTGCCCTGGAGCTGCAGGTGGCTGCAGTGGGGGCGCCTGCCCGGGAGCTGCAGCAGGCGGCTGCAGAGGGGGCGCCTCTGCAGGAACTGGAGCGCGGTCAGGAACTGGAGCGCGGTCAGGAACTGGAGCGCGGTCAGGAACTGGAGGTGGCTGCAGTGGGGGCGCCTGCCCGGGAGCTGCAGCACGGTCAGAAACTGGAGGTGGCTGCAGTGGGGGCGCCGGCCCGGGAGCTGCAGCAGGCGGCTGCAGAGGGGGCGCCTGCCCTGGAGCTGCAGGTGGCTGCAGTGGGGGCGCCTGCCCTGGAGCTGCAGCAGGTGGCGGCGGCAGCGAAGGCGGCTGCGCAGGCAGCGGCGGCTGCACGGGAGCGGGGTCCGCCGGCAGCGGCGGCTGCACGGGAGCGGGGTCCGCCGGCAGCGGCGGCTGCACGGGAGCGGGGTCCGCCGGCAGCGGCGGCTGCACGGGAGCGGGGTCTGCAGCCCTCTGGAGCAGTAGGAGCTGCCGCACGTCCTCTGCCATACTCTCCAGCTCCTCTGGGTCGGAAGCGGGAGTAAACGCCGCAAAGCTCCTCTGGAGTTGCTCCGCTAGCCCCGCTACCTCCGGACTTACTGGAGGGACCAGTTCCCCCCAGATCCTCCAGAACAACCCCTGGAGGGCAAAGAACTGGGAGGCGCAGTTCACCGGCTTCCCTAAGTGAGGCGCGGGTAGCGCCTCCGGGGTGGTTACTGCAGGGGGAGAGAGCTGTGTGTCCGTGGGCGTTGACGGAGGGAGCTCCTCGGGACAGGCAATCGCCGGTCTCCTCCTCCTTCTCCGGCGCCCAGCGGCGGCGAGAGGTGGTGCGATGTCCTGAAAAACAGGCGGTGAAAGGATCGGCTCCGGCTCCGGGTAAGGATAGAGGAAGGGCTCCTCGTCCTCATCCTCACTGGAGAGCCAGTACTTCCACACGGGATCGGGGTAGTGTGTGGTCAGCTTCCGGGCTGGAGGTAGAGCGGGTACTTCCCTCTCATTCTCCTCCGAAGCGATCCATAGCCGGGAGAGCGAACAGGCTCCCAGGCGGATCGTCTCCTCCGGTCCTCTCCTTCTCCGGGGGCCTTTCCTTTTGTGGTCTGTCATTCTGTCACGATCGGGTACGGGTGAAGCGGCGATCGTGCGGGCAAGCAGGCAAGCAGGAAGCAGGAAGCAGGAATACAGGGCAAACGGGAGTTTAATACGAGGACAGGGACCGGGAAACAGCTCACGCTTACGAACATCAGACATTAATGACAGACAAAGCAAACTGGGGAGACCAGGACTTAAATACACAGAACAAGGCAGCAGGAAACAAGACACGACTGGGCAGGATCAGGAAATCACACGTGGGTAATTAGGGGGCGTGGCACACACGAGGAGCGGACGAGCCGGGCATGACAGTACCCACGTTAATTTTTTATACTGTTCAGACATTATACCAACATATATGCTTTTTTCAAAAGGTTGACCATTCAGGCATTTTAAAATATTGCAGTCTTGCTGGGGTGGGTTCCGGCTAAGTTTGTCAGACATGGAACTAGTCACATATACACATGTCACAAGTCCAAACCATCAAGCTTCAAGTCAAGGCTCAAATCATGTTTATCATTACGCAAACCATGTTAAATCATGCTCAGTTTTCAAGTAATTTCACCATCACTAACTATGATAAAGGTAATAGTGAATAATCCTAATTTAATGCATTTAATTACACTGATTAATTTAAAAAACTGATCAATTTTATTTCTGATTATTTCTACATGTATTAATATTTGAATTTTAAGTGTTCAGAAATTCACATCTAAAACAGTTCTAATGAAAGTACAGTGACAAATTACATGAGAGATTTTTTTTAGACTGCTGTCATTTTTCTATTTCGTCTTTATAAAAATCTGAGTAACCAAAGTTTATGATTTTTAGCATGGATGCTGCGTTCACCAACAAATCCCTTGTGTTGCCCATTTTGTGGGTGTGTTGCTCGTTTTATTGGTGTGTTGCCCATTTTGTGGGTGTGTTGCCCGTTTTGTTGGTGTGTTGCCTATTTTGTGGGTGTGTTGCCCGTTTTGTTGGTGTGTTGGCCATTTTGTGGATGTGTTGTAGCATTTGTTGTTTATGGATGCACCTAGCACAGCATTGTTAAGGCTCTTATGAAACCAGCCAGAATCACAATTGTGAAGTTGCTGAGGATGGGAAAATCAAGGTAGAAACTAATATTAAATGCAGTGATAGAATGTGTGACTTTGCAAATCCAGTGTTTTTATAAATTGGAAAGCAATTCTCAAGTAAAAAAAAAAAAGAGATTTGAGTCAGATTCAAGTTATATGACTCGAGTCACCCACCCACTGAATTATGTCGCAAGGATTCAAAATACCGCCGTATGCTATATTACCATAATACAGCCCAAGCCTAGTGCCAACTTTATTGTTCAGAAAAGTTCACTAATTTCACTATACTTCTGGTATTTGTCTGCCCTGTCCAGATCTGGTGGAATATCCTTGCTTTACACATCCACCAACTGCGACCATCTACGTCCACAGACAAATATAGTCTGTACACAAGCGCACATGGTGAAAGTGATGTATCCGCATGAGGTGAGAACCAGCTTTAACGTGCCGAGCCACACACTTCCCCATCTCGGTTATGTATTTCTAGGCCGATTTCTAAAGTTTGACGTCATTGTTTGAGCTGAGTTCAGTTCTACCCATTTTTTAAGATGCAGATGTGATATGGAGAACAAGCAAACTGGCTCATTTGCTCATTACAAAGGATATGGGGAGTACCTGTTCCATTCCACGAACAGCAAGTGAGATTTCCGTTCACCTGTGTAGAATAAGTTCATTTTAATTTCAGTTTCATAGTGGAAACATTTTTATATACAGTACTTGGCAAAAGATATTTATCTGGGAAATAAGTATATTTGCTCAGAAAAATAAGCTTGGCATTGAAACATATGCAAGTTAACAGTAGCAATTAAAAACTAATAAGAGTTTCTTCTGTTCCCCTAAAAGTCACTGATATTTTGTTGGATGACTAGATGAACGTCGCTTTGGTTCCCAAACCTCTTCCATGGGGCACCCCAGCCATTCCATGTATGCAATAGATTTCACCCCCAGCTCATTTAATATTGATTAGCCAAACAAGGTGTGCTAGTGGCTGGGTCAAAAAAATACATGTGCGAACGCTGCAAATACTTTGGCCTTAAGGAGAGATTATGACATGGCTAAGCTAACCCTATTTTGACAGAATAACATCAATATAATGACCATTCATATATAATTCTCTTTTGCACAGTACTGTAGAAGAAATGGGACGAAGTTTACAAAAATTAACAACAGGCCTTCCTTTCACTTACCTTGGAAAGGTTTGTGTATGTAATGTTTATCGTATGTGAAAGGTTAGATATGTGGGTTCCCATTTCAATCGCAAAAATCTCAGAATTTAAAATGTTCTGTCTATCTTGATCCTACAAGCAGAAAAGAAGCAGGAAAACGATACAGTGATGTGTGTTATAAATAGGCTTGCCAAGGATTCTATTATACCAAGTACATTCCGTGCCCAATCCATTGATTATAAACACAGATATGCATGCAGTGGAACACCCCCCCCCATTTACCTCGATCATGGGTGGAGAACGAAGAATCCCTATAAAAGACTTGTTGTTGTCTTTCTGAGCGATATCAATCGCTTCAGCTGGGATCATAAATGAATTCAGGACGTTTACACTCGTGCCGCCGTATATTTTCTACAAAGGCAGAATGGAAAAATGTCTGTTTTTCTGAAACGCAGAAATGCATTTTTGTCCTTCATCGGGGCAAATGTCTTAACAGTGTACGAATGCAAATTTCCAGTCTGTTTTTGCAGGTATTACGAGTCTTGTGTACTTTTTCAATATCTACTAACATCACTAACATTCCCAAGATATTGCTGAGTGTGAAGCAGTTTCATGTTTCGTTACAGCAACATCTGACAAATTTACAGGTCAACTTAGCAGTTAACTTTTGTTAAGATTGCCACCTAAAGGCTATATAAGAGTTTATCATCTACTTCAGCTGTTGAGCAGCCATTACTTGCCTTATTGTTTTTTCTGTAGACTTCAAAACACAACCAATATCACAAAAGTTGCACTGGATTACAGTGGCTTGTGTACTCACAGCAAAATCGCTGTTGTTGGTCAAGATATACGTCATGTCTTCTGGATTTGTTTCCTTGGGAATAACGTCAATGATTCCCTTCACCACTCCCATGTAGACAGCTGCTAGAGTGGCATTTCCCATTTCATTCATCAGTGAAGTTAGATTGTTCACGAAATTACTGTCAGATAGTGAATTGTTTTAGGCAAAATGACAGCACAATGACCCTATGTACCATTTTTTTCAAAGTCTTAGTTTTGCCCATCTCTAGTAAAATGTATGTGATTCTTGCATGTAAAAATGTGTTCTTACACAATATCTTTAGCTTTTACGAATCCGTCAGTAATTTTCATTGGACTAGCTGTGAGGTTTTTACTTGGACTCATCAGTGTGCTGGTTGTACTTGCGCTACTGGTACTTGAAGTACTGGTTGTATTGCTCATTCCAGGGGAAGTGGTCGATGAGTTTGTAGGTGAACCTGAAAAAATATCACCATTACTCCTCATCTATTGCTCTCACTGGAAATGTTTTTGATGAGCAAGATTTAAAGACCAGTGAAGGTTTTCCCTTTACTGTGATCAAAGCAGTTTTTATTAGATCTAAAGCAAATTGCATGTTTATACTCAGAAGGCACCGCTTAGTACTACCAGAACCAGCCTTGACCACTAAATATGGAAACACCCACCAATATCCCATAAGCCTTATTTTGATGCAGCCGGGTGCTGAGTCAATATCAAAATCTTACCACAGGTGGGAGCTTTATTTACTTCGTTGGGGCAGCCCGTAGCATTATTCAGAATGGCGTAGAGGGTATCTATGAATGAAGAGAGGAGTGAGAATGGTTAGATTTCTTGTTGTTAAAAGTTAACCCGTTTATATCATAAATTAATATATGTATTGTATGAAATTATGTATGGCATTTGGAACTTTTCCGTAGTCCGTGAAATACAGCTTTGACAGAATTTCTCTACCTGCGCTATATTCCAATGCAACATCATTTTCTGTATGAGTCGGGCGATTCGAATGTCGCCAGTAGGGGGCATGATCGCATAGCTGATTAATTCAGAAGACTGACTAATCGGCACGTGTATCAATGACAGGTCAGCTAATTACATAATGTAACGAAAACTGAAAAATAATTAAAACGATCTGCATTTCATGTACGTTTCTGCTAATATGTAAAATTAGTATATAAAATAGACACATACCACACGCATAATGTGATTGCAGTAAGCACGAAGGAAAGAGGTTCCAATCAGGTCCACAAGTTATATTTGTAACATTCTTTACATTGATATATACAGAACACATGTTACAATTTCCCAAAGATCCATTCAAGTAAAATCCTAAAGAATGTAATAATAATGCACATTAGTATGACAAAAATATAGGCTATATGGCAAAAGAAAATGAATACAAAATTAATCAAATAGAATGTTAAGGCCTAAATAATTTGAAACCATAAAAACAACGTAATGCTAAAAAATGGCAAGACAAATGAAATACAACGTATTTACCTGCTACGCCAGATGATTGGTTTGTAATCTGGCTGTAATTTGCGGTCGCAATTACATACGTTTCAACTACAAGGAAAAGAGCCATCGAATGAAGATATCATCTTATGAAATTTAATAAAAAATGTATTGAATATTTTCTTCTCAAAGTTTATTGTATTTATAATGCATCTGACAGGTTATATTCCATAAAACAGAAATGGGGTAAAACTTACCGGTATTTGTAACAGAAACGTTGAAATATCTGATGACTCCTGTGTAAGTCTCATTAACTAGAACAATCAATTGCTTAATTTCTGTTCACAGAAATAAAATAATTTTATTGGATTATCAGTTGTAATCAATAAAGTATTTTCAGATTTTTAAAATAATTTTAAAAATTTAATAATTTTTAAAATAATTTGCTTAGTCAATGCGCACGGATTTTTCCAGTTGCCAAAGGACGCAATGTTTTACCTTTTATATTACCGTAATCGCCACTGATGTAGCCGAACATAACGACTAATATTCCAAACCACAGGCCAGATTTCCATGCCATAATGCCCAGTAACCTATGTCTATCTGTCTTTGGCCGAAAGGTTTCTTAATTATCGAAGAAGATGAAGATTGCTCCGAACAACTGTAATACTCTGCGAAGGCATTAGTTGCATAGTATCACTTTGTTTCAATATGAAAACATGGCATAAACATTAGAAACAAGGAACTTTAACCACCATTTTACTGCTGAAATTCCCTACCTGCAGGTCGAGAGCGCCAGTACTTTGGTAATGGGTTGGTGAACTCGGTTGATAGTACAGCTAGCCAAATATAGTGGCACCAATTGTATTTTGCATTTTCTCGCATCTACATAAATTTACTTTGCAAAGCAGCAATTTACATGTTCAGTCGATGCATTATCTACAACGCGACTCTAAACGTGCAAAGTGTACCGTAGGCTCTCTTGGTTTGAGGTTATTTTGTTGCTACATATTATTTAGTTTTGTTTCTTTTTATGTTTCAATATATTTATACTTCGGTTTGCTGGGCACAAAATAATTCGTTTTGTGTTCATGCTATTAAACAACTTAAAGGTTAAATATTGGGGCAATAACTTGAGGCACGTAAATAAAGTTGAATTGATACCTTTACGTTTTTTTAACACACGTAACAGTTTTTTTGGGGGAAGGGAAACACTTGGTGTGGTAATTGTTATGGTATTTAGGCATGTACTCATTTACTCATCCGACTGACCTATTTCGTTTATTCTAGGGAATGGTGTATAGTCATTCCTTAGATGAAGTTTTTTCGAAACCATGATCATTTTTGTATTTTAAACATCCACATGCGTTTTACGTAAAAATCTGAGTGTTGATGGTCAGCTCACATTTGGAATACACACTGGCTAAAATCTATAATCACACTTTTTCGCATCCTTTCCTGCAATCGCGAATCGTCCGTAAACATTTCTTTATTAAATGTCTGAACTATCAGTAGGGATTCGGTGATATGTGTCTTAAATTAGCCTGTTGTCAAAAGTCGATCCCTTTGTTTCCCATTTGGGGAGACACCGCTTGCGGATGTACTTAGCCAGGATATTTGTCATTCTTTATACTTAATTTAATATACTGCAAACGGAGAAGTATCTTTTTCCTCTAACCTACGTAACTCACTTTACAGTGCAAAGACATGCAAATGACTACAAGACAGAGATAAGATCTTGGCCACAGTGATTAACGTGACAGCATACGCACATATCAGGAATGACTGTCCTGTTTGTTTTCAAACAAGCTGCACGCATTAGTTCAGAAACGAGCCCATTCACTGTTAGCTCAAAAGTACCAGTTTGTACCTATTGACTTATCAATAGGGCTGAACTCTTAAGGGTCTGCCAACTGTACCTTAGCTGTAGGTAAATGCGCATTTTAGTTTTTGTTTTTTACCTTGGGGAATTAAACTGTACCAGAACTGTACCCTGTTATCTGACTGTGCTACACACATCATATCAAAGTTTAAATTTCTGTGTAAACTTATTTTTACAACTGATACCATATTTTACCCACCTGCCACACTAATTCAGAAACTTAATAAAAATGTGTGATCAAACTAAAGAACTGCTTCTACCCTAGAGCCACACGTGAACTGAACAACTGTGAAACTGATGCTGACCTCTCGGTATCTAGCAGCCTTAGCAACCTCAGCGCATTAGCTCACCTATCTGTGGTACTTCATGTCCATACATGGTTTATTGTGTTGCGTTATGTCTTATGTGATGTCCTTTACCCTATAGTATTACTACGTCACTTTTCATACCACAATCACTTTAAAACAACAAGTGTAAATGTTTACATCCAGCCACACTTTATCTGTATTTATTGCACTGGTGATTATATTTACTGCATCTTACAATTAATCTGTCTGTGCTATCTCTTGTACATACGTTATGCTGCTATTATGTCCTGTCCTCTACACTGTACTCTAGTTACACCTCTTTACATTTTAACTACTTGTTACATGTGTATGCATTGTTTGGGACTGCTGCAAAATTCCATTGTACTCTGTACAATAACAATAAAGAAATCTAATTCTAATCTAATCTGTCAAATACACCTTGTACCATCTGTACACGTAATGAAGCAGCGTCAGGTACAGATATAGCATGTATGTGAAACACCCTGGTACATTTGTTAAGGAGGCATAGATTAATGAGATTGTACTGAACAATTTACACATTCTTAAAGGTGAATTCCAGATTGCAAGTCATTCACGTCTGACCGACCATTGGACTTTAATGTCTGCCATGATAATCCACAGGGACACACAATGCTTAGTGCCTTTTAAATGCCAATTATCTGTGCTGTGTGACTCTAAAACAGGCACAACACCGAAGCACATGTGTAACATTATTTTCTTAGTGGGTTTAACATGGTTTAGCATGATGCTTGTGAACTCTCAGTTGTGACAGTAAACTGCAATATGTTGCATTTCTTTTGATCTTTTTCCATATAGTGCTCTATTCTGTAATGTAGTTTCTCATTCTGTAGTTTAACATGGACCCATCGGTGACCTTGCTGCAGCTTCAAGGACATAATTACCACCAAAATGTCTGCTGGAATCTGCTTCCAGAAGCATTTGCTCTCTTTTCCAGTAATCTGCTGTGGGAAACTGGGGGAAAAAACAGCCCATAGATACATTCAAATCCATTCTTGGATCACCTACTTTGAATGGCGCATGCAAAATACCCGCACTGATATAAGCATAGATAAAATCGGAATATTTTTAGAAAGTAACGCTGCTTGTATTTATACTTTTATTGTCATTCAGAAGTGAACAGTATTATCCATCCATCCATCCATTTTCCAAACCGCTTATCCTACTGGGTCGCGGGGGGTCCGGTGCCTATCCCGGAATCAATGGGCACGAGGCAGGGAACAACCCAGGATGGGGGGCCAGCCCATCGCAGGGCACACTCACACACCATTCACTCACACATGCACACCAACAGTATTATCATTCAACAATATATTAATTTAGAAGTCATCTAGTATTGGTCTTGTGTGCGGAAACACTGGCACCCATCCATCTCCTAGTATAAGGTCTGAACAATCATATTGGGACGCCATATTTCACATTGTTGACAGGACGTCAGTCAGGGCACCGCCATTCAGGACAATTTTTATATATATCAGTTTAATTTCACTTCTGGCAGTGGCAGTTAAGGAATACCATGAGAAAAATCTATACAAACACAAACAAACTGCACAAAGGACATGCCATGTTCTTTGTGTGTGGTTCTGCAGGTTAAGCCTCCGTGCCATTGATGGGAAGGTTGCTGGTTTGAATCCGGCTTTGGCAGAATGGTTGCAAGTCTATGGGCCCTTGAGCAAAGCCCTTAACCCCCAGCTCCACGGGTGTGGCTGCCCTGCACTGCCAAGCCTGCTATCACCTACATATGTGTGTGTGTGTGTGTATGTGTGTGTGTGTGTGTGTGTGTCATAAAGAGCAAGCTGGGTTTGGCCAAACAAGATTTTTCCCACAGGGATGAACAAAAATACTGGATTAATCATAAAAACCTGACCAGGCCTGGCCGGCCTTGGGTGTTGTGACACCCTAGGTGAGATCCTGATGAGTGCCCCCCCCCAGAACAACAGAAAAATTGTTGGTCCAATTATATAGAAAACATTTCAGTAGCACAGGATGTCTGGTGTCTGTTTTACAAGAAAAGCAGTAATATTTTAAAACTAATGGAAATATCTGTTATATTCAGATTTTCTGCTTCCTCTCTTGCACCCTTTAAGCGACTTGCCGTAAGCGACTGCCTGTGTCACCTACTGGACAGGACGGCCCTAGTCTGCTGCATGACTCCAGTGCAATTTTATAGAGGTTTTCTTTTCTTGTTTTTACAAGTTAGCTAACTGGTTAGAAAAGATCAATTAAGTTTTAAGCTCAAGATCTAGTGACAACGCTGGGATCTGCAGTGACAGATGACTGACAAAGCAGTGAGTTATACAGACAGTGAGATGTTATGCAGGCTGAAAGTGCTTCACGCTCTGCTGTAGTGTTGCAGTCGGAGGAATAGCAACCACGGGGGTGGGCTGTACCCTCCAGTGTTTAATTTAGCTTTGTTCAGTCCCCCTAATAAACATACATTTGCATTTAGATTATGAAGTTGTGCCCCCCCCCTACCCAATTTTAAACTCCCTCCTATGCTGTCGATTGCTGCTGTCGATCGCGCAGGCATCGCATGACAGCCGCTGGGGCTGTTCTGTTGTGGTATTGCTCTCAGTGCGCGTTGTCTCCCAGTGTTTACGCAGATCGGCAGCAAGTTAACCTCCACTATCCGCCCAGGAAGTAAATGACATCACTCTTAAATGCACTTTTACAAACATGAAACAACCCAGAGGAATGGAAGTGAAAAGCCGTTGGCTTCCGTTGGCCTAAACATGGTGATTAACTATGATAGTGACTCAGTGCCCCACTTATTCTCTATTTAACTGACTTTGCACTAAAAGGGGAAAGGCAGAAAGAAACATTTTCTCTTTCCTGTGCCCTTACCATGCTCCAAAATAAAATCTTACACTTCAGGATTACAAATACTCATTTATGAAGAATTTACATTTTTATATTGACTAAGGAAGTAAACACACGGGGCAGAACAGTTGTTATACTGTATATCGATCAGCCATAACATTAAGATCACTGACAGGTGAAGTGAATAACATTGATTATCTCATTACAATGGAATCTGTCAAGTGAATAGTCAGTTCTTGAAAGCAAGAAAAGCAAGAATAATGGACAAACTTAAGGATCTGAGTGACTGATCGGTGTAAGTAGTGCACTTTTAATTGATGTTATTCCTTGTCTTGTACTGCAGCCTCCGGAAAAGGCTCCAGAAGGAACCCATGGGACCTGGAATAGGACAAGTGGTTATACAAAATGGATGGATGGATGGGTGATTGGATGGATGTGTGGATGGATGGGTGGATGGATGGATGGGTGGATGAATGTGTGGATGGATGAATGTGTGGATGGATGGATGATGGATGGGTGGGTGGGTGGATGGATGTGTGGATGGATGGACTTGTATCTGGGCATTTATGGGAAGCTCAGCCTAGCTGCACTTATGCCTAGTCGTATGTTTGTAATGTGCTTTTTGCCTCGCATGCATGATGCTTTGAACAAAGGCATCTGCTAAATAAATGCAAATGTGGTATGAATGCCGTATCACAATTCCCGCGATAACACAGAAGTGCTTATCTACAATTGCAATTAGTTAAATTATATAATAAATAAATAATTGTCATACCGCCCACCGCTACTTGTATCCATAGAGGTTTGAGGTTACAGTGGCACCCAGTCACACTGCTGGAAACAGTGAAAATGATAAGTAAGCTGTGAAAGGCTGCTACAATTCCTTTCACATAATCAATAAAGTAGTACTACTACTAAAACTGGATTGGGAGATGGGGGGATACATCACAGAAATACTGGGGGGTGCGTGGGAGTTTGCCAGAGGTGGATAGTTCAGGTTTGAAAGTACAAATCCAGACAAAGATATGCTTTCTACCAACCAGTTGAGTATAAATAATCACAGTAATAGAGTATTCACCTGGTTGGAACAAAATGATATGGGTTTTGTTCAGAAGTGAGGGAAAAAGGGAGCTGGACCTCGACAGATGGATCAGGACAGCAGCGTCAGTGATGCGGACGCTCTACTGTTCTGTCTTGGTAAAGAGAGAGCTGAAGTAGACGGCAAAGCTAACGATTTACTGGTCAATCTGCGTTCCTACCCTCACCTATGGTCACGAACTTTGGGTAGTGACTGACAGAATGTGATTGCTGAGGCAAAAACAAGTTTTCTCTGGAGGGTGTCTGAGCCTTAGATGAGGTGAGGAGCATGAAGTAGAACTTCTGCATTGAAAGAAGCCAACTGAGGTGGTCAAGCATCTATCCAGGATGCCTCCTGGATATATTCCTCGAGAGGTGTTTTGTGCATTTCCAACTAGGAGAAGACCCCGTGGCAGACCCAGGAACACTGGAGAGATATCACTTGGCTGGCCTGGGAGCACCTTGGTATTCGCCTGGAGTAATTGGAGGAGGTGGCTAGGGAGAGGGAGGTCTGAGCATCTCTACTTAGACCACTGCCCCCACAACCCAGTCCAGGATAAGCGCAGACAGATGGATGGATGAATAGATTTATATTTTCAGGTAAATCTGAAAGTGAATGCAACAGAAGGTCTGAGAGGTTACCCTGACCTCTACTGGAAAAACCCGTGCCAACATGTTGATGATCTCACTGTATTTCACAGCCTTAGGGGGAAGACTTATGGTTTCAGTCCACCACTGATACTTTGATATGTGAGCCAATAACTCAAAAACCATTTGATGGATCTTTTTCAAACTTTGTACAGGCATTGTATTGTATACATTGTAAGGAACTAAAACTGATTACATTTTGAGACAGATTTAAGCAATGTTGCACAGTGATAGCAATAAAAGGGCAGTTTTGACACTTCAGCCTATTAGGACAATAACTGAAAAAGTTCTTGATGGATCTTTTTGAAGTTTGCAGTGGCCTAGTTATCCCTGTTTTAAAACTGTAGATTTCAAACATTTCTTGTTGTGATTGTGCAAGAAGAAATCTTTTGAAACCTGTAGGTTTTATTTCAGCATTAAATTTCATAGTATAAAAAGAGCCTTTTAAAAGTGAATAGTATTATCATTCAAAAATATATAAATTTGGAAGTCATCTAGTATTGGTCTTGTGTGCGGAAACACTGCCATACATCCATCTCCCAGTATAAAGTCTGATAAAATCCTTGTTAGTGATTAGGTGTCCAGTTTGGTATCTCACCGTGCCCATGATAGTGTTAACCAGATCATCACTATTAGTGAGTTCCTTGATTTGTATTTGTTTGGAACACCCCTGTTAACTTAAAACTAACTGAAAACCTAACTGATGACTAAAATGATATACAGTACCTCTATATTGATTTATTTGTATTTCATACAACTTTTCCTTCCAGTGAAATACTTTACAAGATAAGTATGAACAAGGGGTACGATTGATGTTCACCTGTTTGTAACATATAAAAGAGGATAGGTCCTTACTGCCTGGAGTGAAGTGACACCAGAGGTGCAGCAACCCTGGGGTCTATCTCGGCTTTCGGGTTTGTGTTTGCAGTGCTTCTGCGGTCTCCATGGCAATAGCGGGACCCTTGCGTGTTTTGCGAGCGCTGTAAAATGCTATCGCTAGGGACCCAGGGCGGAAAATGCTGCTGGCGGAGAAGCCTCTGCAGGGACCTGTGCATGGGCCCACCCGCACCAGCATGTAAACACATCATTAATTATCACTACGCTCCTTAGCTGTGGCTTTTAAACAAGGCACAGTACAATTTCTAGGTATTTTACGGAAGTACTTTCCTCAAGAGTGTAACAGCAGGAATTTTCCTGGTAAATGATCCAGCAATGCTCTGGTTACAGGTCTGTGTCCTATAATCACTGGTTCCCTAAACCAGTACTTCTCAAACCAGTCCCCAGTGACCGATCTCAGACAGTCCACGTGAGAATATTAAACCTGAAAATATTCAAGGGATTTCTTAAGGCAATTTAAACTATGAGTAAGATGAAGGAGCTTTTTTTGTGTCCAGCAGCAAACCATCGTCACCCAAATGAACAGTAAATTGTAGATTCAAGATTCTTTAATTGTCACATACATAGTCATACAAAGTACAATACGTAGTGAAATGCATCCTGAACCGCTCTTTTTTAGACTGTGCAACATAAAAAATCCAATTATGTAAACTAGTTAAAGTGCAAAAAGCTAAAAGTGCAAGCAGAGAAATATGTTCAAAATGAACGATAACACAGATATAAAAAAGTGACCAGTGTAACAGTGTGGATATGGTGAGGGGTACAAGAGCATAGTGTACATCAGGGTGTGAGGTGGCATGTGCAGGGTCAGAAGCCTTATGGCCTGGGGGGTACAAGAGCACAGTGTACATCAGGGTGTGAGGTACAGTGGCATGTTCAAGTTCAGAAGCCTTATGGCCTGTGGGTACAAGAGCACAGTGTACATCAGGGTGTGAGGTACAGTGGCATGTTCAAGTTCAGAAGCCTTATGGCCTGGGGGTACAAGAGCACAGTGTACATCAGGGTGTGAGGTGCAGTGGCATGTGCAGGTTCAGAAGCCTTATGGCCTGGGGGTGCAAGAGCACAGTGTACATCAGGGTGTGAGGTGCAGTGGCATTTCCAGGTTCAGAAGCCTTATGGCCTGTGGGTACAAGAGCACAGTGTACATCAGGGTGTGAGGTGCAGTGGCATGTGCAGGTTCAGAAGCCTTATGGCCTGGGGGTACAAGAGCACAGTGTACATCAGGGTGTGAGGTGCAGTGGCATGTGCAGGTTCAGAAGCCTTATGGCCTGGGGGTACAAGAGCATAGTATACATCAGGGTGTGAGGTGCAGTGGCATGTGCAGGTTCAGAAGCCTTATGACCTGGGGGTACAAGAGCGCAGTGAACATCAGGGTGTGAGGTGCAGTGGCATGTGCAGGTTCAGAAGCCTTATAGCCTGGGGGTACAAGAGCACAGTGTACATCAGGGTGTGAAGTGCAGTGGCATGTGCAGGTTCAGAAGCCTTATGACCTGGGGGTACAAGAGCACAGTGAACATCAGGGTGTGAAGTGCAGTGGCATGTGCAGGTTCAGAAGCCTTATGGCCTGGGGGGTACAAGAGCACAGTGTACATCAGGGTGTGAGGTACAGTGGCATGTTCAAGTTCAGAAGCCTTATGGCCTGTGGGTACAAGAGCACAGTGTACATCAGGGTGTGAGGTACAGTGGCATGTTCAAGTTCAGAAGCCTTATGGCCTGGGGGTACAAGAGCACAGTGTACATCAGGGTGTGAGGTGCAGTGGCATGTGCAGGTTCAGAAGCCTTATGGCCTGGGGGTGCAAGAGCACAGTGTACATCAGGGTGTGAGGTGCAGTGGCATTTCCAGGTTCAGAAGCCTTATGGCCTGTGGGTACAAGAGCACAGTGTACATCAGGGTGTGAGGTGCAGTGGCATGTGCAGGTTCAGAAGCCTTATGGCCTGGGGGTACAAGAGCACAGTGTACATCAGGGTGTGAGGTGCAGTGGCATGTGCAGGTTCAGAAGCCTTATGGCCTGGGGGTACAAGAGCATAGTATACATCAGGGTGTGAGGTGCAGTGGCATGTGCAGGTTCAGAAGCCTTATGACCTGGGGGTACAAGAGCGCAGTGAACATCAGGGTGTGAGGTGCAGTGGCATGTGCAGGTTCAGAAGCCTTATAGCCTGGGGGTACAAGAGCACAGTGTACATCAGGGTGTGAAGTGCAGTGGCATGTGCAGGTTCAGAAGCCTTATGACCTGGGGGTACAAGAGCACAGTGAACATCAGGGTGTGAAGTGCAGTGGCATGTGCAGGTTCAGAAGCCTTATGACCTGGGGGTACAAGAGCACAGTGAACATCAGGGTGTGAAGTGCAGTGGCATGTGCAGGTTCAGAAGCCTTATGGCCTGGGGGTACAAGAGCACAGTGTACATCAGGGTGTGAAGTGCAGTGGCATGTGCAGGTTCAGAAGCCTTATGGCCTGGGGGTACAAGAGCACAGTGTACATCAGGGTGTGAAGTGCAGTGGCATGTGCAGGTTCAGAAGCCTTATGGCCTGGGGGTACAAGAGCACAGTGTACATCAGGGTGTGAAGTGCAGTGGCATGTGCAGGTTCAGAAGCCTTATGGCCTGGGGGTACAAGAGCACAGTGTACATCAGGGTGTGAAGTGCAGTGGCATGTGCAGGTTCAGAAGCCTTATGGCCTGGGGGTCTTTTGTGCTGGGAATTTCTCATTTTTAAAGCTGTAGATCAGCTAAACATAAAGTAAGTGGCCCTCGGGAGGCTGGGAGAGGAGGTCAGCGGGCCTCACCATGCCACTGCAGTCAGGTCAGCGAACGCGCTGGTGCTCAAACCACTGTCCCAGGGACTCAGAAAGTAGCACGGGCCCTGACCTATGTGACAGATACAAGTGTCTGACCAATCAGTGCAGTCAGGTGGGGGTGTGGCTAGGGCAGCTCTCCTACCTGGACTGGATAGTGCCAGACGGCAGCTGTGAGGGTCTGCGGTACCATGGCTATATTAACCTCTAGGTGGTCTTTGCTGTTGGTATATTGCATTTCATTTCCTTTCTGAACCTGGTCCCCGGGGACCCCCAGACGGTGCAAGTTTTGAAGGAGAAAATGTGGACTGTTTGGCAGGGAGCTGGGAGGAAGCAAAAATGTGGACCGCCTGGGGTCCAGGTTGAAAAATGCTGCTAACGGACACAGATCTATAAGCCTGGCAGCCTTCAGCAATGGAAGCTAAACAATAGATAGACACAAACAGGGCTTGAACGTAAGGAGGTGTCATGAACAGCAGTCACAGCACCAGTGTAGGTAGTACCACTGCAAGTAATCTTGCATTTTAAAATATTAATCTCTTAACATGTAGCCAAGGTAATTCCTGGATGGCAATTCACTTCATTGGGAGAGTAGTGTTCTTATTTCTGTTACTGTGGCTAATAATGCCACTAATATTTCATAATAGTAGCAACAGAAATAGTACATAACTGTATTTGTGGCTGAAAAACTGGAAACTCTTAGAATATTACAGCCTACCGCTTCCAAAAATATTGCATGGTAGATCCTTTTGGACAGCAGCTAAACTTAGAAGAGTCATTAACAATTCAGATCTTTGCGCATGTTGGAAAAAAGTTAACTGCACATATCCAGTTAAATTTCATTGCTGACCTAGTTTTTATGGGTCATTTGGTTTGTTGCTCATTATGGATCCTTAACGAACTCCGCCTCTTGATACTGAAATGTAGTGTAAATTGGAAACATAGAAATACAGACATCTTAATGAAATTTTAACTAGATCATCCTACATAATTACATTTCTATGTCAGACTGTGTGTGAGTGTGAGCGTGGGTGTTCATGCGTGTGCGCACACACCAGTAACTGAGTGTAAATTAGCTGTAAAGATGGAGGGATGCTTCTATAATATTAGCCTCTGGTTGTTATTCCGCCTTTCGTCATTCATCTCTCTCTCCCACTCATTTATTCCTGCCCCTGATTACGCTGTCCACAGTTCCACACGGTTCCAGGTCCAGCTGAGTCCTTCCCGTGGTGCGTATCCCTGTCAGCGGTGTTATCAGCAAAAGAGAACCTCGCTCATATAATAACTGGTGTACAGACTGTGAGGAATTCGGCTTGTTGATTCACTCCGCCGGCCAATTTGATTAGACCCTTGTGTGTTTGGCTCAGGGGCACAATGGTCAAATTACACAAAATATTCTTGGTGTTTATTTTTAGACGTCTGTGATTGCACGCAGATGCGAAAGACTAGCAGCGCGACTTGTTTTCAGTCCTCCTGCGTCCTGCAAGCATCTTACGTGAGTAAGAGGAGGCTGAATGGGGACTGCTGTAAATGGTCAGATTAATGAGGTATTTGGGGGAGCCTCGGTCAGCGTGCCTTGGCTGCCGGCACGTTTGTAATGGCATTAAAGCCGAGGCGATCGGCCGCCCCGACAGCACAACAAAACACATTAAAAACGTTACGGTGAGCCGGCCCGAGCGCGCAGTTATTGATTGCGGTTAGGCCGGGCAGCGAGATTTTTCAAGTTAACTCACCAGATCGATGACAGGATTAAAGGGTGATGTCATGCAGGCTCTTTCATCGAGGGGGATGGTTCCTTCAGTTCCCTATTGATTTCATAGCTGTCAGCTCAGAAGACGATAAGGCCTACGTTCTGGCAGCACTCCATTAAGTAGCCTGGCGTCCTGGCTGTCCTTTTGGGGAGAGCTAAGGCATCTGGCTCGGAGGGCCTTAGGCTGCCTGTTTTTCAGCTCCTCTCTTCTAGTCGTTTAAGGGGAGAGAAGCACAGCAGTCACCATATTCCACAGTTTTATTGACTACTTTGATGCTTGTGATTCGAGATCTTGTCCGGAACAAAAAGGCTTTGATATCATGAATTTATATCTATAAGGCTGCACGGATGGGGGGGGGGGGGGGGGGGGGGGGTACGAGCTACGTGTTTAAAGCCTCTTACTTTTTAAATCGTTTTAAGTTAAGCATCGTTTCGTTTGGCTGTTCTGCTTGTTGCCTCTTCTAAGGATTTATGCTTTTCCCAATTAATCAGCTAAATCGTTAATAGTCTTCTCTAGAGTAAGGTGTTGCAAGATAGCGAGATGCACCAGTTGGCTCAGTGGCACATGGATGATGAATATTTAATAGCTTGTAAGAGGTGCTGCCCTCCTCCTGTGATGGGCTGTGTCCTACAGGCAGAAGCAATGCGAGTTCAGCGGTCCGGATGAAAACAACAGCTGGGCAGCCCCCTTCCCTCCACTCCCGCCGCACCCAGCTGATGTCTGCGTCGTGGCCGCCGTACTCACACACACACACACACACACACACACGTGTGGCATGTGACCTTCCGGCACACTGACCACGACTGGCAGCAGCAGCCGGGATCATGGAGGTCAGGGCTGAGGTTTTCTCTCTCTCACCAAGCAGGTCTATTTACTTTGATCAGTGGTGCTCAAAGGTGTTGTATGAACTGGGTCTTAAACCATGGTAACAGGACAACAGACACATTGAGCATGAACCTTGGGTGGCTAATGGATCGGCTGGTGTGGAGCTGCGCACGGGCCTCCATGAAGAGTAGGATGGGACGAGGTCTTTGGAGACCCAGAGAAGCAACTCCAGTGGCGTGTAAAGAGTGCAGGCATGGCCTGGGGACCACAGGTGTCTGGAGCAAGGCGTTGGCTGAAGTTCCAAAGGGCCAGCGGGGCAAGGACGGCACGTTTGGCATGTGGAACATCAGAGGGACGGGGCAGGCATGCGTGCGGCTGACCCCCATGCCACCCCGTGTCAGAAATATCCACACGCGGCAGCTGGAGGTGTGTCTACGGGCCCAGCAGGCCAGGACTTGCACTTCCCGCCCCCGATGTCCCGCGCCCCCGCAGAAAGGGTATCTGTGACAGGTGCATGTGGCTAGTGGCAGTGCTGGGAGAGGTGGACTGCAGTGCTGTGAGACTGCCCGGCTCGGGGTCAAGACAATTACTATTTCATGCTTCCATAGCTGGTATGACCCACGGTTAGAATTACTAAATTCCACTGGGAATTCATTACTAATTGCAAACTGACCTGGCAGCAACATGGCAACATCCATAACAATTAAGAACAAAAAAATCAGCCAAAGGTCATTTATACCTGTTATTGCTGTATTCATTATTATCACCGTGTAATTAATGATGACTATCAGTGACCGTAATTGTAGATGCACATTGGAATTTCTCTGTAATTGTGCGTGTAATTGAGACTGCATCTCAAAGTTCCACTGAAAGGGCAGCCACCCTAAACTGCAGGGAGGAACCTTTATAGAGCTGTTATGGCACTCACATTGCTGCTGATTATGACATTATTCAGGGGAAACTGTAGGGGGACCATTTCACCGAGGGTGTTCTCCTTTATCAGTAACTGTGATAACACAGTGCTAACGATGTATCATTTTTACACATCATCTCATATACTGAGTGGACTGTGCAGGGTCCTTACTGTTACTTACATAGTTACAGTTATTAGTGCGAAAGGATGTGTTGAGGGAGAGCAGACACATGCCTGTAGCCACCTTGTCTCACCTCCCTGACCTAATTCCACTGGGTCTGCAGGGATTCTGAGATGACCGATGTGCCTTTGGGGTGAGGTCACCGATTGCTTTACTGCCTACCGTAAAACCCGATCGGCAGGCTGGTGAAATATTCTGCCGCATCGAAAATAAATCACGGGGCTGCAATCCGATCCACCTCCCGCGGCGTCGCTTGCTGGGACCGTTTCTCTGCACGTTTGGAAGGAAGGAGAAAAGAGAAGGGGGGGGGAGGGAAACACGTAAACATAATTTATGATTCCACACGCTTTTAAAAAGCAAAACAAACCAGCCGCTCCTGTTTCACCCATTAATTTTTCATCGGTTCTCATTTACAAAGTCACGAGGTGGCAACATATACTGGTCAACCTCAGAGCACTGACACACTAACAAACAAACAAACAAGCAAATGAATACGCACAGAGACAAGCAGATGGTCGGCTGGAGCGGTATAGGGGGACACAAATGAAAAATTCAAATCAAAACAAAGCACCCGCTCTGGAACCCCGCGTGACCGAGCAATCGAAGAACTTCCCAATGGACAGGTTATAGTTATGCAAGCAGAAAGGCCTTGAGAGCTCCATGGGTCACATGACCTAGACTGACTCAAGTCACACAGAAAAAGCTCTGTGTTCCCCCTACTACTGTTTAGGGCGTTGAGAGGCACACATGAGGAACAGTTAGCACATGGGCAATTTTTATTTATACAACTGAGCTCCTCTTTACAATCACCCCCCAAATGCTACTAAAATCTATCCATTTTCCATACCTGCTTGTCCTGCGCAGGGTGTGGTGATCCTGGAAACAGCAGGCACAAGGCAGGGAATAACCCCTGGATGGGGTGCCTACCCATCACTGGGCACACACACCAAAAAGAAAACTACTTCACAAGGTAAATTCCATGTAATTAATTCTGAAAGAAATAAACGAGACTGTGTATAGCTTCACATTTTATTTTTGACAAACAGGCACGGCCAGGCCGCTGCATTTCCCCCCCTGCAAAAAATTCACTAGTCCTTTGTTACAAAGCTTATTCTTATGTATGTTTTTCAGAGGCAATATGGGGAGCACTGGAGACTTTGAATTTAATTACTCATGCGCAGCATGACCAGTGACCAGCAGGGGGTTCAAAAACACAGTTGGAATGTAGCATTGGGATACAGTGTTTTCACAGAAATGTCCCAATATATGTACATGACTAATGCGGGGAGACGTATAACTGCTCTTCTCAGCTTAGATAGTCAGATGATTCAATCTTTTCCTGAAAGGATCTTGTGTTTTAAATAGATACAGAGGAAAGCTCATGGTTTCTTTTTTTTTTTTACAGATTATGTTTTTGAAATTACATTAAAGTACTTAATTAAAAAAAGTTTGGAGTTTTATTTTTTTAACAAAAAAATATAGAGATAAGGTTTTCTCACACTAGGGTTTCGTGAGGATTGCGGTGGGGGTGCATGGACAGGACGGAACAACGTGATAATCCCATCTCACTGTAGTGAGGTGTGAAGACCCCATGGGGGCCACAGATTAGAGAGCAGCGCTGCATCACAATGGAGGTGTGAAGTGGGAGAGCGACAGGCCAAAGGCTAAGGAATGCAGCACCGTCGTGGATTGAGGGTCATTAAGAGACCTGCTGAGGGGCCGTCAGGAAAGGTCATTAAAGCAGAGCAAATAATGAGGAGGTTAGAGTAGATGTGCATAAGGCTTTAATGGCTCTTTAAGTCCACAACTCCTATAAAACCACATAGCATCGTAAACTCAGTTAAAGGGCAGACAGCCCAGACATACAAAGCATCAGCCTTCATTCTACCCAAGTCTATAATTATATAGTAACATTTATGATTAAATTATATCAATACAAGAGGCTGTAACACAACAAAAGGTCACTTGTGGCGACACAACCTGCCTGCCTGCAGTAACCGGCTGGCTTTTACGATAAAACAACCAAGGTTCAAAAGGCAGGATTTCGTCTAAGACTGCTCACCCCAAAGTGAACAGGGAGCATTAGGAGGGTAAGGGGAAACAGTCTATCCATTTGGACTGAGCCGTCCATGCGACGCATATGTGTGTGCTGAGGACTGCCCGTCGTGTATGTGGTGTCAGTCTGGGCCCCCAGGTACGGTCAGTGTTGAGGACTGCCTGTCATGCATGTGGTGTCAGTCTGGGCCCCCAGGTACCCTCAGTGCTGAGGACTGCCCGTCGTGTATGTGGTGTCAGTCTGGGCCCCCAGGTACGGTCAGTGTTGAGGACTGCCCGTCGTGCATGTGGTGTCAGTCTAGGCCCCCAGGTACGGTCAGTGTTGAGGACTGCCTGTCATGCATGTGGTGTCAGTCTGGGCCCCCAGGTATGGTCAGTGTTGAGGACTGCCTGTCATGCATGTGGTGTCAGTCTAGGCCCCCAGGTATGGTCAGTGTTGAGGACTGCCTGTCATGCATGTGGTGTCAGTCTAGGCCCCCAGGTATGGTCAGTGCTGAGGACTGCCCGTCGTGTATGTGGTGTCAGTCTGGGCCCCCAGGTATGGTCAGTGTTGAGGACTGCCCGTCGTGCATGTGGTGTCAGTCTAGGCCCCCAGGTACGGTCAGTGTTGAGGACTGCCTGTCATGCATGTGGTGTCAGTCTGGGCCCCCAGGTATGGTCAGTGTTGAGGACTGCCTGTCATGCATGTGGTGTCAGCCTAGGCCCCCAGGTATGGTCAGTGTTGAGGACTGCCTGTCATGCATGTGGTGTCAGTCTAGGCCCCCAGGTATGGTCAGTGTTGAGGACTGCCTGTCATGCATGTGGTGTCAGTCTGGGCCCCCAGGTATGGTCAGTGTTGAGGACTGCCTGTCATGCATGTGGTGTCAGTCTAGGCCCCCAGGTATGGTCAGTGTTGAGGACTGCCTGTCATGCATGTGGTGTTAGTCTAGGCCCCCAGGTACGGTCAGTGTTGAGGGCTGCCCGTCGTGCATGTGGTGTCAGTCTAGGCCCCCAGGTATGGTCAGTACTGAGGACTGCCTGTCATGCATGTGGTGTCAGTCTGGGCCCCCAGGTATGGTCAGTGTTGAGGACTGTCCGTCGTGCAGGTGATGTCAGTCTAGGCCCCCAGGTATGGTCAGTACTGAGGACTGCCTGTCATGCATGTGGTGTCAGTCTGGGCCCCCAGGTATGGTCAGTGTTGAGGACTGTCCGTCGTGCAGGTGATGTCAGTCTGGGCCCCCAGGTATGGTCAGTACTGAGGACTGCCTGTCATGCATGTGGTGTCAGTCTGGGCCCCCAGGTATGGTCAGTGTTGAGGACTGTCCGTCGTGCAGGTGATGTCAGTCTAGGCCCCCAGGTATGGTCAGTACTGAGGACTGCCTGTCATGCATGTGGTGTCAGTCTGGGCCCCCAGGTATGGTCAGTACTGAGGACTGCCTGTCATGCATGTGGTGTCAGTCTGGGCCCCCAGGTATGGTCAGTGTTGAGGACTGTCCGTCGTGCACGTGGTGTCAGTCTGGGCCCCCAGGTATGGTCAGTGTTGAGGACTGTCCGTCGTGCACATGGTGTCAGACTGGGCCCCCAGGTACCCTCAGTGCTGAGGACTGTCCGTCGTGCACGTGGTGTCAGTCTGGGCCCCCAGGTATGGTCAGTGTTGAGGACTGTCCGTCGTGCACGTGGTGTCAGTCTGGGCCCCCAGGTATGGTCAGTACTGAGGACTGCCCGTCGTGCACGTGGTGTCAGTCTGGGCCCCCAGGTATGGTCAGTGTTGAGGACTGCCCGTCGTGCACGTGGTGTCAGTCTGGGCCCCCAGGTATGGTCAGTGCTGAGGACTGTCCGTCATGCACATGGTATCAGTCTGGGCCCCCAGGTATGGTCAGTGTTGAGGACTGCCTGTCGTGCACGTGGTGTCAGTCTGGGCCCCCAGGTACCCTCAGTGCTGAGGACTGCCCGTCGTGCACGTGGTGTCAGTCTGGGCCCCCAGGTATGGTCAGTGTTGAGGACTGCCCGTCGTGCACGTGGTGTCAGTCTGGGCCCCCAGGTACCCTCAGTGCTGAGGACTGTCCGTCGTGCACGTGGTGTCAGTCTGGGCCCCCAGGTACCCTCAGTGCTGAGGACTGCCCATCGTGCACTTGGTGTCAGCCTCTCCTGCTTTCCTCACATCTGTGCATCTGTTAATATTTCAGTACGTACGTCTCGCATGCATAAAACCAAACAGGCCATAGCCATGAATACTTTAGCACAACTGATTTATTAATAGAGATGTTGCCGATTCAGGAATGTTGGGGAAACCAGAGCGGTTGAGAAAGCGCTGTGTTTACATCCGTGTTTGGGCCGGATGGCAGCCTGTTATCAGTGCTCAGTGCGTGAATCAAGGGCCTGCAGAGGGCTGCCAGGTCACTGTCCGGCTGTGTTGCCCCCATGACATCAACCCACTTGGCTGTAAAAGGGAACCATGTAATAGTTTGATTACTTTTCTGCTCAATAGCTACAGGATTTACAACATTTTACTGTTTGGTGTGTAGGCTTCCCATCTTACCCTAAGGCTGGCATCCTCATCATAGCTGATATTAGCATCCCTGTTGTGGTGTTGGTGAACTTATTGTAGGTTTTGAGCCCCCATAGTGCCACCAAGTTTCCACTGTGTGAGTCACCCGGGCCATTAAGGCTGGATCAGCTGACAAATCGATGACATCATCACAGGTGAGGCCTAGATCTGTGCGCCGTCCTCCCTGAGATCCGTTTTCAAGGTGGCACGATGACTTTATTGCCCAGTCTGCCATTGTAGAGCAGCTAAAAACAATGTGGAAGAACTGCTCCATTTGAACCTTTTCCATGGGAACAATTTCAGACCTCGTGGCTGAGGCATCCATGCCTGTTTCAGAAAGGTTTTGTGTGTGAGTTCAGCGGCCAGTAGAATAATTATATCACCACGGGGCCCTTGAGCAAGGCCCTTAACCCCAACTGCTCCCCGGGATTCTGGCTGACCGCATTGTCCAACCCCAAGCCTCTTCTCTTGTGCGCCACTTCGGGAAAATAGCATCTGCTAAATAAATAAATGTAAATGTACATAGTCCTTCAGTAACCGTGACACCTCTGTTGTCCCAGAACAAAGGGTTCTGTCGTGTATATGGAAACCGTTCAACGTGCCGCGTGCTGCCGGACTTTGGCAGCGAGCACTATGACATCATCACCCGGCAGTTGGAGAATGGCCTGTGGGCACCCTGAACATTTGGTGAGCGCTTCATTTGTCCAGGTGGCTCTTGCTCGGACACCCTTTAATGATGTCACCGCTGGGGCACCACAGGGCAGCGGGCACCCCTGTGGGTGAAAAAACAGACCCTGGGCCGCAGGGTTCCTACCGGAGATGGAAGTGTAGTGTGATCCACAGGAAGAGAAGGACAGCTGTCTGTTTAACAGACATGCCAAAGGCGAAGCCACACACGCTATGGCCGAGACCTGAATGATGTTGCTGAAGGACATGAGATAATGGTGGTTGTTTGCGCATGTGTGTGTTTGCATGTGTGTGTGTGTGTGAGTGAGACACAGGGATAGGGAGGAAAGTGGTGATCTGCGTGTTCATGCAGCACCAGCTGCCTCACTGCCCAGCCCTTGTTTAGTACCTCACAGTGCACGAGGTTAGCTGACTCACCGGTGAGCCTGGCAGATGGGCACCACCACCCCATGCTGTTTTTGGGGGCTTTTAGGGTCTTTGCATGACAGAAGTACTGAAGGTGCTTCGACGTGCACGGAAATATGAGAACCGGTACCTATCCAACACTCCAATTAGTTGGATTTAAAATTAGCTTAAAAACTGAGAATATTTTCTGACCAAATATTAAAAGTGGAGTGAAGTGATAAGGGCTTGATGGAGCCGTACACAAATGAGCCATGAGTCAGTGGGATTGAATGGGCTTTCAGGGGAAGCCGCTGTGAATGCAGCGGAACGGGCCAGCAGACCTGTGATTTCCCTCGTAAGTGGAGAAAAGCCAGGGCTGGCTGTGCTTATTGTGAAATGGAGAAGGTTAATCCTGACCCAGAGTTAGGCTGTGCGTGCTCTGCCTTGAGTGTGAGCAGAGCCGTGGCTGACAGCACCTGTCAGTCCGGTTTAGCCGGAGGCCGTCGTGGTGTATTAGTGACCCTTCGCTTGGGGGGGGGGGGGGGGGGGGTCGGCAGAACGCACACCTTGCCATTAGGACTCAATTTGCTGGGCTTGGGATCTGACTGGCAGGGGATTAGCTGACAGGGTGGGGTGGGGGGTGGGACAGCCTTGAACATGACATGCAGGGCAAGGGGGCCACAGCTGAAAGAGTGCCCCCGGGTTGGAGGCAGGGTACCCCCCCCCCCACCCCGAACATGACCCGCTCCAGCAAACTCGGCAGATTTTGAGGGAACATTCCCGGGACACTGATGTCATCATCACCCCCCCCCCCCCCAACCCTGCACCAGTTCTCTGCAGCCCAGCTGCAGGTGGCCCGAGGCTCTTTAAATCACAATGCAGCATGTTAGCTGGGGGGGCAGGGAGGTGGCATGCAAGTGGAAGTTTGATCAATCTACCCAGCTGGAGACTTCAGAAAGAGGCCTGTCCTGCTGTTCTGTCTTGGAACAAGCTGGTGGCTTAGCCACCCTCATCTCCCCCACCCTCATCTCCCCCCCACTGCTTTTTGAGCACTAAGAAGTGGATGGGCATGTAGAAGATAGAGACCGCCAAAGTGCACCCCCCCCAGCCCCACTCGGTGATCTAATTAGGACACACATACATACCAAATCTCACCCCCCTCCCCCGATGCCACTGACATTAACCCCAGTCCTACAACTACATAATTATCGGATGATTGGCGCAACACTGGAAGGCTGCGAAATCTGGCAGGCAACCACAACCAGGATTAGTGGGGTGCAGTGGAGTTTGTTTGCTAATACATAATACATGTGATCACCAGCCTCCTGCTGTCTAGAGAGAGGAGAGGCTAAAACAGCGGCTCTCATGCTTTCATCTCATGTGTATCCTGACTTTTTTTCCTCGCCTCCCCGCTTTCATGAGGATCTGGATCAGCTTCATTGTCTCTGCTGGGGGGCATCCACTTGGTTTTCCCTTACAGGCTCTCTGGCCGGATGCGACCGCCTTCGCCAGCCGTACGCCCACTCTGCGTGTCGCCCCCCCCCGTCCCACCGAGCCGAGAACGGTGAGGAACAAGCCGCACAAACTGTAAACAAGTCCCCCCCCTCCACATACACGCACACACACCGCAGCGCTCTCATATTCGCTCTCTCTGTGCACGTCAGAGCAGGCCTCCGGCGTGCGTTTGCGTTCGCCATCCTGTTTCGACACGGTGACATTTAGAGCCGCCGGCCTCTTTTAAGGCATGCTACCGTCAGCTCGGCTCCCCCTGTTCTGGAAGAGCCCAGCCGGGGTGACGGGCGAATTTACGTCGAATTTACAGGAAGCCGACTGCTAGAAAGGTCACGTTAACCCGAGCGGGTGGCAGAACCGCAAACAAACAGAAAAAAGTGACATTTTCCACGTTGGCTGCTTCCAGGTTGCTTTGCCATGATGCTCCTAAGGACTGTGAAAAAAACCACCTTTTAACACCAGGGATTAGGGTGTGGGGGGGGGGGGGGCACATGCTCACGTTCAAAACCGAGGACCTTCCTAGCTGTTATGGTTGGCAGATCCCAGCTTTCACCAGTAATATCTTCATGAGAAAAGAGCCGAGGTGTCATTTTCAGTGACGACGCAGCAGGCATGTAGCATGCAAATGAAAGCATCGGTTGGTGCCACCAGACCTGAAATATTTACCGTGATGGAGCAATCTAGGGTTGAATTTGAAACACGGACAGTCTGAGTGCATAAGCAGCATATGGTGCCCTGGCCACGTGTGGCCCCTCATCATCTTTTAATGATGGAAGAGAGCCAATAAGATTCTGCGGTGGAGGGAGCCATGACAATGCACGTGGGTCAGAAAAGCAGTGTGCCAATCAGGCTGTGCTAGGGTAGATCTGGGGGGCAGGGGCAGTGGGCTGCGTTATCGATTCTGTACGCCTGATTGGTGTAAGAGTTCAACCACAAATGGGAACCATCTCCCAAGGAGCTGGACCTGTGAAAGTTCTGAAAGAAGCTTGGGCCTCTGAAGGAAGCCAGGGGCAAAAAAATTTGTAAAATCATGGGGGTACTGGGGAGGGGGTGTACCCAGAATGGAGCATGACCTGGTTGACGTGGATACCCTGCTGGGATGTCATCTGTGCTCATGTCACCGAGCGATTGTGCCCCACCAAGCGTGCACACTGCACTTCTTGGTGTTTATACGATACAGTGTCAGATTAGGACTGGTCACGGCCTGCGAAACACTGGCCAGACTTGCACTGTGATCGGACCCCGAGGTCCTGCTTGGCTCTTTTAAAAGATATTGCGAGTAAAAATCAAACAAAATCAAAGATAGAATGTGAAATATGTTGATATGTTGACATATGAGGATTAATAATATGGTTCTTGCATGGTTCTTCCATGAAAGATTGCAGTTTCCTTTTTCATCAATGCCATCTATTGATTTCCCCACATACAGAATATCTCTGAGAGGCGCGGTTGGTCACTTAATGCCGCAGGAATGTGGCGATATGCAGGTCGGCGCCCCCCTTCCCCTGCAGCCCTCCCCCCGCCGTCCCTCCCACCATCTGGACAGGGTCCTTCCTGTGTATCTGAAACATCTGCAGGTGTCTCCCCGGGACCCGGGTATGAGATCATCGACGTACGGGCCCCTCGTGGCGCCCCGCTCGAGCCTGAATCCCGCCCGGCTAGCAGGAAGCGGAATGCACTTCAAGGAGCAGCTCCTGCGGTCGTCACGTCTCAGGTGGCGAATAAACAAGGACTTCCTCAGTGAGGCCGTTCTCGAAAACGGCTTCCTTTTTTTAAAAATAAAAACAGCAGCAGCATTAAAAAAACACCACCCACACCCTTGAAGAAACAACGACGGTGCCTGTGTTTGAAGATCAGAGGGAGGTGGCTGCCTCCAGAGAGAGACCTAGGTGCTCCATGTAATTACTCTTCCTTGCATCGGAGGGTGTTCTGCAGCCATGGTGTGTGCAAGGTACTGCCCAGCTCTTCTCGAGCCATGGATATCTGTGGTCACCATGCCGACAGTCACCGGGGAGGGGGTTGCTCTGTGTTCAATCAGGTGACAGACATAATGGCCTGTAAACTAGCCACCTGCCACTGTGTGGTGTGTGTGTTTATATCTGTACCTGTGTGTGTGTGTCTGTGTGTGTCTGTATGTGTGTGTCTGTGTGTGTCGGTGTGTGAGTGTTTGTGTGTGTCTGTATTTCTGTGTGTGTGTGTGTCTGTGTGTGTCGGTGTGTGAGTGTTTGTGTGTGTCTGTATTTCTCTGTGTGTGAGTGTTTGTGTGTGTCTGTATATCTGTGTGTGTGTGTGTGTGAGTGTTTGTATTTCTGTGTGTGTGTGTTTCTGTATATGTGTGTGTGCGTGTGTGTGTTTCTGTATATCTGTGTGTGCGTGTGTGTGTGTTTCTGTATATCTGTGTGTGTGTGTTTGTGTGTGTCTGTATTTCTGTGTGTCTGTGTTTGTGTGTGTCTGTATATCTGTGTGTGCGTGTGTGTGTGTGTTTGTATTTCTGTGTGTATGTGTTTGTGTGTGTCTGTATATCTGTGTGTGCGTGTGTTTGTGTGTGTGTATATCTGTGTGTGCGTGTGTTTGTGTGTGTCTGTATTTCTGTGTGTCTGTGTATATCTGTACCTGTGTGTGTGTGTGTTTGTGTGTATCTGCATATCTGTACGTGTGTGTGTGTGTGTGTCTGTATATCTGTGTGTCTGTGTATATCTGTACCTGTGTGTGTGTGTTTGTGTGTATCTGCATATCTGTATGTGTGTGTGTGTGTGTGTGTGTGTGTGTGCGTGTGCATGCGTGCTGTGCATTCATAAGTGGCAATGCAACTTCCTGTGATCCCAGCCGCAGAGATACCTGTCATCAGTGAGTTTCCTCCTTTTCTCTGGTAAGCAGAACTTTCCGGAATCACCGGCATGTCACACCTTCAGCCTGCATGTCACCACGCTGCTGCCAGTCTTCAATTGATTGTTTATTTTGCAAACACGATGCCGCTGTACATAAACACAGACAGTACATTAGACAACACCGAGAGGCATAAAAAAATGCACTTTCGAGGCAACCGGTGATAAAGAAGTCATTTATGCTATACACGGGATGCATATAGACACCCCTGGTCAACCCCAGACCGCCATCCACTGAAGCACAATGATTATGTCATTGGTCATGTGACACAGTTCAGCAGAGATGTTATGAAGTGCTTTATAAGTCCACTGGAAATCCCCTGTGATTCTGACGCCTGTGGCGAGTGATTGACAGCACATTGTTTTTCTCTCATTAGAAAATCTGACTTCATCCTGGCCCACGAGGGGGGTGGTCATGTGACCTGGCCTCGAAGGTCACTGGACGCAAGTGGTCCCTACCCCCACCAGCACTGTGCCCCAATGGCAAGGCGCCACATCCCACATGGGGGAGGTCAGTTTAACAAGCCAGAGAACAAAATATTGCCAAGCTGTTTGGGGGCCCAGGGGAAGATGTTTGCATCTAGACTGGCGAGGTGTAAATGTTTAATGGAATGTACATTAAGAGGTATCCTCACGCTGAGTTATGGGCATTTGGAGATGCTCAGGTTTCACTGGACTCCGTCACAACATTGAGGGAGGGGCACTTGATCAAATAGGGATTGACTGATTGATTTTTCAATTTTTTTTTTAGGGCTCTGCCTTGATAAATAATTGAATAATACACCTCAGAGCAGTGTGGGAGGTGTTCATTAAGGTGGGGGCTCAGTCCATGCCTCTATGGCTGTTCAGCTGTGGGGGTGGTGAGAATGAAGTCATGGTTATAGAAACCTTGGGAAATAAATGCATGTCAGCCGTATACAGACTCTTATGTCATAGCGGTGGATGTTTCGTGCATGTGTGGCTGCATGTATAGTGTGTGTGTGGGTGGGTGGGTGCGCCGGTGTGCGTGTGCTGGTCCTTGGTGACTCTGCCCGACCCGCAGCACCTGCGTCGCCTGGGCTGGACGGCGCCGCTGCGTGAAACGGGAGATGTCCGTCTCTGAGGTCACGCCCTGGTTACCCGCCTTCTCAAGGGGTCAGGTGACCTTCACTTGAGTTGTTTACCCTTGCTCATCTTTGATAAGGGGCTTTTGAACGGCATTAACACTGGAAGCACCAGTCTCAACATAACTAATTATCAGCCCACTCATCGAAAAAACACAATGTAATACGTATTAAGCTATTAATCTGTTCTGTAGATCAGAATGTTATATTACTATGATACTGTCAACCTTTTCATGAAATATTATTGGCATGGTATGGGTTAGGGTAAATTATATGAATGCAAATATATATTCATATATATAAGCAGTTTATGAAGTTTTTGTGAAATCTAAAAAATATGTTTGCCTGTGAAACTAAATTAAAATACTGCTGAAACTTTCCAAACAGTTACATCTTGTTTTAGAATCATTTCGGGACTCGCAAAATCATTAGTCCGATGTCCCGGGCTACCGATGTTCCTGTTGGGCTACCAAAATGTAACAACACCAATGTCCAACGGTCTATCAGAAATTATCCACTAAGTAAAATAAATTCTGCCCTTTATTTGCCTTTTCTTCTCTTTAGACTTGCTGTTTGGAGGAAATACCTTGAAATACGTTGATCGTAATGATTGTCTGTCCCCTAGGAAGTTTACTCTCAAAGCCTCGATTTATAGGAGGGTTTATTTATTGTGCAATCGTCTCATGCCGCCATCTTGGTGCACATTAAATCAAGCGAGTCAAGTCAAGTAAGGCCGTATTATCATACTAGTCATATTCAGTACACGGCATATGGTGACACAAAATAACGTTATGCAAACGTCATGTGAAAACAAATAATGTGAAGAGAAAATGAATATTTCTGGACGAGACCCACATACGGTGAAAGCGAAATTGCTGTGGGCCCTCGCTATCCGTTATGAGGATGTCATTAATTATCTGGTTTTATAAACACTGCGGGTAGCAATGAAGCAAAAAGAAAAAAGCAAGTAAGTGTCTGGAGGTTTAATTGCTTTATTTGTGGCTGGGTACATGAAGTTCAGAGGAAAAGTGTGGATGAAATGTTTCGGTAAAGGTATAAATCTCATGCTTATTATTATTTATGTATTATTATATATTGTCTATTGTTATTTTCACCATATAATGGTAATGATAAGCAATTACATGAATGTTATAGTTCTGTGCCTGTTGTTATTACAGCAGATCCAGTTTGATCGTACATAAGTGAGTGTCTTTTAAAGGTAAATTGTCGATCGATTTATTTTATCCCTGGATGTGTGGCTGCAGGCTGTCAGTTACGGTGATGAGGATTTTCCTTTTGCGTTCCTCTCTTGATGGCCACGATGCTGACAGACTGCTGTGTCCCAAGTGCCAGTTAATGTTGCCTCTGCACCCCGTAGTGGCTGGTTTGGTAAACTTGAAATGATAAGAACAGGCTTCAGGAAACGTTTCATTGTATTGAATTTTAAAGTGTTTTATTATTACTACGTAAAAACCGTTATTTGGGGTAGTCAGAAATAATTTGGGGCTACCAACATCTGAAGAATGCTTACTTGAATGGCAAGCAGGGATTTACAAATTTTGCGATCCCTGCATCCAGGGAGCATAACGTCTTTGAATACTACTACAGCACCATGCATGGACAGAACAGGGAGCGAGGCGGGAGGTGTGTACCTGGGACGAATGCTGGCAAGTCAGGTGTGGACGTCAACACTGTCTCAGTATGTCGGTGTATAAACTGATCCAAAACATTAAACCAGAGTAACAGTGGCCTGTAGATGAAACCAAAAATGAAAATATTAGAAATAACAAATAAGCATTTTGAACAGGAATGCTGTCCCCCCCCCCAAGGCTGCTTGAAATGGTTCAGTCCATCATCTAATGAATCTTTCCTTAATGCATTTTTAAGTGCATTACCAGCTATCATAGAGCTATACGAGATAGAATTCCCAGGTAGGAGAGCATCCACTCAGTGTTTATGGCCATGTTATGGACAGACATGCTCTTATACCTCACATATTCATCAGTTATTGTGATTTCTTGTTCCATTAAGGATATCCAAGTGAATTCTGAGAATTCAATCCATACATCCATGAACACGAAAAAAAGAAAGCTACTAAGTTTAAAGTAGAAGTGTTTTTATGTAATTTATCAAAACACTTCCACACGCATTATGTTAAAAGTTCATTGTGTTATTTGGACGTTTTCCAGTACTTGCATTGAGTTGATATTACTTGTGTGCAAATACAAAAAGTCATTTAAATGAGTCTGTTATCACTTTGGGTGGTGGTACAAGGGAGCAGTATTATCCTCCACACTGTTTACAAGAGTTTTCTTAAAGACGGAAGCTGTGTAGCAAAATTTTTGAGATATGTACCTTAAAAAATACCATGAATCATATCTTTACCAAAGATTTTTTTCAGGTTTACTCATTAATGTGGTTATTTGAATGAAACAAAGCAGCGTGTCTTAAACTTGGCAGAACCATCTTCCATCACCACAGAGGAAATATTCTCATTGTTACCCAGCAACAGTTCAATCAATGACTTCCTGTGGGCTGTCATACTTCGCATCATTCGCTTCGCGATGAGTCATAGCGGGAGAGCAACGACGAACACTGACTTAAGGCTTCCACATCCTGTAACCAGTAAGATAACTGTAATATTTTTACAGTGAATATGTTTTGTTGGTCATCAGATATATATATATAGTGTTGGTGGCTTGGTGGATACCATTCTAGGGTCGCACTGCAGGGCTTGGGGGGGGGAGTTGAATTCCATCTCCGCTCTGTATGGAGTTTGATTTCACTGGAGCATTTAAATGCAATAAGCTCAAGCAGGACCTGCTAAGCAGGACACTCCTCTGGTTTAGAGCCCAGGTGGTTAGTCATGGCATGGGAAACAAAATTAAATCACTATAAATATCACAGGGCTGAAATGTGACACGCGTAATCTCCAAATCCTTGCTCTCTCTTGTCTGAAATGAGGACTGGGTTCATCCAAGGGTTATTCATCTGCTTGGGGTACCAGGATGCTGTATGTTCGTGCTTCTGCGCACCCCTGCAGATCATCAGGGCATCGACCGTGACGATGCAGGGCGGATGCAGGAGAACCAGGGCCGCCACAGGTGGAGCTCCCCCATTGCCTGCTCTTACATCGGGACGTCGGGCTGCTCACTCACGTCGTATGTGACTTACGCGGTGCGGCCGTCCCTCTTGTTTCAGTCGGGCTCGGCCTGTTACATCACTAACACGGCTTTGTTGGTACTGACAGGTCCGGCAAGGTGGTGTGAGATGTCGCAAATCCGAGGCTGGGGATTCGCATAGAGAATTCTGATCATGGTAAGGAGAAGGCTAGTGCTTGGAGCAGCCGCTGCACTTAAAGGCTGGTTCAGATCCTTCAAACGTTATTCCGCTGTGGTACAAACCCAAATCGAACACAGTTAACTTCACGAGACGCCAGAGAGGTTCTCATTTTCAGAATTTCTGCTCGCAGTCGGTCACTGGTCGCCGCAACCCCCATACATATCAGCAAAGGATCATGGGAGCGTGTGCTGGCAACCTGACAGCGGTTGGGAGGACCTCTCTTTTAATGTAAATATCATGACATTGAACTGTTAAAAGGATTTAAAAAGCTGGAAACACGTCAGATGTAGTGTGTGTTAAAATACTGATGATGTGCAGGGCTTTTAAATCCATCCATCCATCCATCTTTCATAAGCACTTATCTGCAGGGCTGGGGTAAGCGTGGAGTCTCCCCAAGGACATGACGCAGGGGACCCTGGGGCTGGGATACAAATGAGAAATGTCTCCTAGTGAAAAGTAAGTGGTAAAGGTGGCTTTCCTTAAGACATGAAGAACATTGCCTGCTGCGAAGACTTTTTCTGGGATCGGCTCTCTACTCATTCCCAGCGTTTAAATGCTTCTCTCGGTTAGGGTTGTTGAGCGGCCTGGAGCCTATCCTGGACCTCATAGGGCACCAGGCTGTGGTAGATCCTAAACAGCATGAAGTTCTGTCTTAAAATAAGGAGAACACGTCGGGCAGGCCATGCTCATGGTCTTCTCAGCTTGATTTTAATTTACAGTTTGTTGACATTACTCTTATTCAAAGACAGATTAACATTAATGTTTAATTAAAATCATGTTATACCTTTTCTAACAGAAAGTTTACTGAAGTAATTCAGGGTAAGATCCTCGCTCAAGGTTTGTGTGTGTGTGGAAAACGTGCAGGCTGTATGTAAATATGTGTGAAGCTGAAGGACTCATGGGGAGCGACAGTCCAGCTATATTACCTAACGGCTCTAGGCCAACATGGAGTCACACTGCGACCTTGCAGAGGCACGCTTCAGGCATTTTGAACACTCGCCTCCCAGAGCCAAAGACCCTGGTGCACAGCCCTGTCCGAGACTCCAAAGCCGCACGGGGAAGCTGCTAGTGGAATGAAGCCGAGCGCTTTGAGGGCAGGCCTTTACAGAGACGGGGAACAGCTGCTCTGCCCGGGGTCTGTGTGGTCCGCATTCCCCTGCTAATTCTGCCCTGCGCTGGACTGACACACTGCTACCAACACAAAGCATTTTGGGTTACTGCTATTATGGTTTGGTTGCTTAGCAATGGCTTCACCCCTTACCCCTTTGGATTTTTGAAGCAGTGCAAGTTGACCCTCCCGGTCAGGGGTGTATGAGCAGGGCTTGGGCCGGCCTCCTATTAGTATGTCCTCGTTCTTAAATGCTGGTTAACTGGCTGCCCCCTCACTGGATAAAACTGTGGTGTGTGCATTATTACCCCGAAGACGATGAGAAAGCACCTTCCAGAAGATTCTTAGATTTGGATTAACGTGCGAGGCACTATTAGCAGGTAACAGTCTCTGGGTTGTACTTTTCAATCACCTGTAATGCTTTCAACAAAGGTTTCCACTGCCTTAGTCCAGCGTAGGCTAACACATTGTCCCTAAATGACAGCCGTTACAATATCGTGAATAGGCTGGCTAACTGAAAGAGTGTACCTAAAAATAGATTTGTCAGTCCCTCCACACTAGGCACCTGGATGTCAGGGACAGTCTGACAGTGTGCAGGTTCATTTGTGTCACGTTGACTGCCTGGCGTTGACTGCGACTTTGTGGATGGGGGACTACCAATGAAACCAAAAAGGAGAACGGCACTGTCAGCCCCTGGATTCTCTGCTCTTCCATTTTAGCGCAGATGGAACGAGTCCGAAAGAGAGGAAGGCGTGACGACTGCGTGGGGGGGGGGGGGGGGTGCATCTCTGTATCCCCGTTTAACGGCTCCTGCATCTTTCAGGACCGGCTAAGGTTACCGCTGGCCCCTGTCCTGGGCTGGCAGCGTGAAGCTGGGGATAATTGTTCCGGCCGGTGTAAGTACAAATTGCCCGGCCTGGGCCTTGAATAGACCCGCTGATGCGTGTCTGTGAGGTTCAGGTAGCGGACTGGAGCCGGTCTTACCTTGGGGAGGCTTCCATCCCTCCCAAATAAACACTCTCTGTCTTGCCCTCACCTAGTAACTGAAACCACACCATTTCCCGCCTTACCCACGTATACAAGGGCGCACAGAGACACGCACAGAGACATGCACAGAGACACGCACAGAGACAGGCACAGAGACATGCACAGAGACATGCACAGAGACAGGCACAGAGACATGCACAGAGACACGCACAGAGACAGGCACAGAGACACGCACAGAGACACGCACAGAGACACGCACAGAGACAGGCACAGAGACAGGCACAGAGACACGCACAGAGACACGCACAGGCCGAGAGCCGCCCACACGCGAAACCTGCCAGCTGTCACCCGCCGTGTTTCTCTCCCATGTCACACGGAGGGGGCTGAAATGTACAAAGCGAAGCCCCAACCCGAAAATCGGAATGTGGGACGGCTGGTCCTTTTTCTGTCCCGTCAGGGGATTTTCACAGGCTGCTCAGATGTGGTACACTCCAGGGTGACACACCCATCCGTGACTGAGGTGCTGGGGAATGAGCACCCCCCACCCCGGAATGGGTGGTCTTGGCCGCAGCCGTGTTTGTGTTCCTCCCTGTCTGGAAAGAGGACCACCCGTGCCCCCCCCCCCACTTAAAGTGCGGGGGAGTTTATTCAGGGCTCGGGCCCTCACATAGCAGATGCGCTTCTCCAGGGCGTGAACACTGCCACGGGGCCATCGCATTGCATCATGCAGGCGTTCATGCATGCCCCCATGACCTGTGCTGAAGCAGCCATCGCCCTGTGCTGAACTGTAACAATGCATGGGCATGTGCATGCCTTGGTCCACACGTGTGTGGCATGTGTGTGCCGCCGTGAGTACGTGCGCAGGTACCCACAATCCAGTGTACGCCTCATCGTGTGTTTGTCTGTGTTGGCCGCCATGTCTGGTGTCAGGTGAGGGTCTGGCTGTCTGCTTCCTACATTGTAGTGAGATAATGGGCTGTAATTAAATATGAATAGTGCCAGATAAATGCTTGGTAGCTGGAGCAGGGGCAGAAACTGGATCCATCAGAGCCGGCTGGAATAATTAGCAGCCGATGAGAGATGATAGCGGTAGCGCTAATGCAGTGTGTGGTGCTCTGCTTACCTGGGCTTCCAGGTAACCCTGCCTGGTGCGCTGGCCTGTCAGCAGGCTCACACCGCGCTCCAGCCTCGGCTCCTGGGGATCCCGCGAAAAGATGGAGGAGGAGGGATAAACACTGACTCGAGGAAAGCAGGATGCTGGCTGATTATCCTCCTCGTGCCTCCTTACGTCCCGTTGGAAAACGAGGGAGAAAAATGGCAGAGGGGACAGTGAGCGTGTGTCAGGCTCACGGCCGAATTTGGCGGGAAGCACAGCAGGTGGCAGGGAGACGCAGGGCAGGATGGAAAGGCAGACGGTCCTGGGTGCAGTGCAGACAGTTCACAGATAGATCCTGCTGTTTCGAAAGCGTTTCATACCATTAATTGCTGAATGGCAGCACAAAAAAAACAACAACCGATTTCTGGCCTGGGACTCCAAACTGCAACCCCTTGATTGCAGTTCCAGGTGGGTTTTTCAGCATCACCCCCTCTAGGTTAGCTGCACAGTGCCGCCCCACCCCTTCACACAGCCCAGATGGAGTGACCGGTGACCTCCCTCCCCTCCTCCTGAGCGTCAGATCTTCACAGGACGCAGCGTGGATCAGAGCCCGCCGACACGCCACTGGGGGTCTCATTAGGCAGCGCACGGCGTCTTCAAATCCGCTCGACCCCCCCACGGGAAACGCATGCCTCTGTTCAGAGTAACCTGCGTGAACCGTTTTAAATATTAATTAGACTGTCTAATTGATTTTGCAACCGTAATACCAAAACATAACCCTGGGTGTGAGGCATCTTTATTAAACGTGTCTGTAGGTTCTCCTCCAATAAAAAAATATGAAATATAAAGTGAATTTTAAAGGAGAACATCATTTGGAGCAGTTCGAACAAGGACCGTACCTTCTAACATTTCCCTAATACATAATCATTCATGGATACCTCCACTGCCATGCTGCTTTTCGTTCTAGGCTGTGTTGATGTTGTACAGAGCTTTTTAAAACTGATTTGTAGTGGATGTTTATTTCCAAACCAGGCTTACGTTTGCCGTTCTCAACGCCAGATTAAACCACGATGCTATTTCATTTCCCAGAACGACGTCTAGAGGCTTTCTCTGGATCCGCACAGCAAATGCAATTAAATTCACAGAAAGCCAGAGCGTCCCACTTCAATCAGGTGTAAGAGTGCAGCGGGTCACTGTGGGGACAGGAGCGGCCCGCACCCCGTCACCGCCAGGCTGGAGTACTGTATGTAAATCCCTCTTTTGGATATGATGTAACACAAGCGTCGGTAAATCATCTGTGCTTTCATCCCTGATAAGTAGCGGGGGGAGGCACAGGGCCAGATTTCCCCAGATGGACATGGACCCCCACCCCCTCCCCACCCCTCCTCCCCCACACCCCATCACCAAGCGCCAGCGAGTCACGCTGTATTCTGAGGTCGTTAATAAGCTCTGAAGGAATGCTTCAGACCCTCGCAGCTGCAGGTGGAGAGCAAACAACAGGGATCTGTGGCCAGGGAAGGCAACCCTATACCCATCTGGGCATCAACCGCGTGAAAACCCAAACGGAGACGGCGACTGGGAGGTTTACGGGGTCCACACTGCCTCTGTAGGTAAACGGTTTAACTTCAGTAAGTCATCAAAGGCAAGCACCAAACGTCACCAGTCAATGCTGTGGGGCGGCCATGTTGGTGCAGCGCATTCCGCAAAAAATCGGAAAGTCGACTCTGATTTTTCAGGTCACATGTTTACCAGACAGAGTGGGTAAGACGTGGACGCTGGCGTCTGGGCTCTCGGTTACCGTCGGCGATCGGGTGTCACTGCCTAATAATCGGAGTCTCTTCGCCGGCTTTCCATCTCAAGGAGGCTGGGGTCAGACCGAAATTACCTCCCCCACTGCCTGTTTAATTATTCACTCCGGCTTCACCTGAGCCGACCCGCAGGGTCTGCTGACTGTCTCTCACCTTTTTTTTCCTGTTTTTACTGTGACTTGGTGAGGAACGCTGGCACGTGACCTGATGCGCCTCCCAACCTCTGAGTTCAGCTAAGTCTTCATTATTCCAAGAGAGAGTGCACCTTGATCGACACACAGTAGCCTTAAACACCAGCTAGGGGTCAGATATCCCAAAAAAATTACTTGTGCAGCTAAGAGACAATGAGCACCTGCCCACCGTGTGCCCACCTAAGGCTAGGACTGGATGAGAAAATAGATTAAATAGATCTGAATGTTTTGCCGCTAGCAGAGATTCAGATCAATGAGTCTCCTTCCTGCCAGCCTCGCTCCTTCAGTGCACCCTGCTTGTGCGATACTGTGGGATACCGCCGCGTGGCTGAAGGCAAAGCAGCCGACGGTGCGTGGGGAAGGGGGTGCCTGGGGTGCTCCTTGCTTTGATGTGGAGCACCGGATTTGTCCAGGCCCCCTTGATTAGTTTTACTGGATGACATTTCTGCGGAGTTCGGTAGCGAACTTTCTACTTGTATGTGAGACCAGCTGTAATATGCAGGAACTTCTCATATATGACAAAATAAGGAACATGTGATAACGTATGATAACGTGTATCCTATACGGCAACTTACAGATGTATGGGGAGGTCTGTTGATTCCATTTTGCATATAAACCCAACTCAGAGCTGATCTGCTCTCTCACTGCTCACTGCAACCTTCGAGGTATGCAGAGCTAGGAGAAATGCACAAGGCAGATCAGCTGTCATTAGGAAAATCAGGCAAATTAATCTCTCAACTCGAGGGATGGGTGTAAATTTAGGGGGAAGGTGTTGGGGGGGCGGGGAGCGTCCCCCTCAGTGCCCCGAGATCGTTAAAGTTCAAAGACGTGGGGTGGAGATGAAGCAGTAGTGGCTCTCTCCAGCGTGATTCTGTGATGCTCCTCAGGCAGGGGAGACGTCCTTAAGCACAAAGTGATGTTAACTCTTTCGGAACTTCCCCCATCGGTATTACCCCCCACCAGCCACCTGCCACTGTTCTCTTCTCAGCCGCTGCGGGTGCAAGTAGAATGCAGCTCACCTCCCTGAGGAGAGTACAGACCGTGAAAATGCACAGGGACGATTGTTTTTTTTTTTTAATGCTATTTTATGTTTATCTCCAAGCTGTTGTAACAAGTACATTTTCCCAGTGTGGGAACAATAAAGTCTTGTCTTATCCCTTATCTTACCTTATCTTATCTGCCCCCCCCCACCCAGTGCAATAAAAACCAGCAATTTTGACGTTGTGGGGATCATTTTTTTCCGGTCCCACAATGATCTGTGAATGCAATCAAAAAACTAAAAGTGCTGAAAGTCTCACATTTTGTTTGCGTACTTATGGTTAAGGTTTGGGCTGGGTGGGGGTTAAGGTCGTCATGTTGGGATTTTCCCCTTTGAAATGAATGGAGAGTCCCCTTAAAGATATAATTACAAACCTGTCTGTGTGTGTGTGCAGCCCTCAGATGGACACCATCCCTCTTCTGAAGGGGCAAATGCCCCCCAAATGACACAGCTCTGCATTTTTGCCAGGGAGCAGGGAAACAGTGTAGTCCTGCACTTTTAAATACCTGAGGGCAACATAGAGACCAACAAAACAACACACCATGTCGGTTCAAAAGCACGACCAGGGATGTGGGCGGGCAGCTCATGCTGTGGTAGGCTTATGCAGAGTGGAGTGATCTGCCCAAGTCATCCTACTGTGTCTTGTTACTAGGAAGCTTGTTTCTGTTTAGGTTCCGCCTGGACCAATCGGGGCTTGTTGACATCGTGCGCTCCTGACCTTGAGGGATGGCTGTCCTTCTGTGCGGAATAAGCTTTGTTTTGATGAGAGAAGTTGGGGGGGGGGGGGGGGGGTTGGATGAAGTCAAATGAATGAATGGTGAGATGGCTGAATGGATCCACAAAAGGGTAAACAAGTGCCGGCAAGAGGCAGACAGACATGCCGGTAAGACAGCAACAAGCCAATGACGTGAGGTCAGGGCGGGACCTAGTGGAGGTGATGGTGGTGATGGTGGTGCTGGTGGTAGTGGGGGGTGGGTCGGCCTTGCCGGCCGGCCGGCCGGCGTCCCACAGCTGCCTGTTACCAGGTCACTGTGACTACCCTGCTGCATTCTGGATCCCTGCCATTGGGTCAGTGGACCTCACGGGCCATGTTTGACTGGCTGGCTGAGCATTCGCGGTTGCTAGGGAGCTCGGCCAATCAGAGCAGCCTGTGTTCCAACCCCTGGTCTCCAGGCAGGATTCACGTGCCGAGGATGTTTTTTGTGTGTGCGGCAGAGAGGGTGAGAGAGGGTGCAAGGGGGAGAGAGAGACGTGATGGAACCGCTGCGAGAAGTGGAGCGTGTGATCGTGCAGCCAAGTGTGAGCCTCGCGTCCTTCTACTTCTGATGCAACAGGGGCCAGTGGAGGAATCTTCCTTGCTCCTCTACCTTAGTGGGGACCTTGCTAATTTATTATTATTTTTTTGCATCCCTCCCCTCCCTCCGACATGAATGTCAGCCAATGGTGAAGCTGTTGCCATCGGAGCTGAGGGGGAGCGTAAAGAACCATTTGTCTCCCCTCGCATCCCTGGCACCTCCCCGTCTACAGTTACCATAGAAACAAGGCAACTCAGACTCTCTATTTAAACCATCCTCTTGTCTATTTTTATAAATGATTCATCCCCAACCCCCCCACTTATGCACAAGACTTGTATCAGCACATAAACTAATGGAAGGAACTGTGGCGAAGGAAAGCAATTTGCAAGTTACACGCTGTGACTAAAATGTGAAATTCATGGACGCGTACAAGGCAGCACAGCATAACCACGCACATTATGCCTGTTAGCGTTCCCCCCACTTGCTCAGTGGCAAGATTAGCCCCCATCCCACGCTGTTATCGCAGATTAATGACTCTTTTCAGACCTCCCAGATTGTCACCCCCACTGGGCTGGATGCACCCTGAGTGTGCTCTGCTTTAAACTGTGTCTCTACTCTCTACTGCCATGATCATCTGTTAAACCCCCTCTCCCCCCCCCCCAGCCAGAATCCCGCCTGCTGAAGGCTTATTTGGTATTTACCCATTCATCATTTTTATCTTGCTATTATTTCACTGCTTTAGTCATCAAAATGGAATAATCTTATTTCTTATTGATATTTTACGGGAGCCAAGGCCCCTCCCTCGACAGTGGGGGAGGGAGGGGCGGCTGAAGCAGCAGTGCCCATCTTCAGCCGCTGCCCCATTCTGACATGGAGCCAGGTGAGAGGCCCATTTCTCAGGAACCAATCAGTGAAGAGCATAGTGTGTGCCTTCATGCATGTGCGCCAGCAAGCAAAGCACCGCTACTCATGTGTGAACTCGGGACCACAGAGGGAGCTGACAGCAGGTCTGGATTAGCATGTGCACACAGACAAACACACACACACCCTTCTGTATGCTAACCCCCCCCCCCCCCATCCAACCCAGTCACACTGTATGCTTTGCCTGTACAGGAGCCTGGGACGGTGGGGAAAGCAAATCTGTGATGCAGCCTGTACCCCTCCCTTCAGTGATGACTGGGGGAAACAGGCACAGAGACCAGTTAGTGAGTTGGGTTTCAAATCAGCTGATTATCAGGCACCGGTGAGGGAGGTGTGTGTGGGAAAGGGGGGCTTTAGGAGCAGCTTGGGGACCCAGTCAGGATAGACATCTGCTGAGTAAATGTGCGTATTCAGGAACACATTTCAGGAAAAAAAACACAGTGTATTTGTAAACCATAACACAATATTTGGTTAAAATCTCTAAGCATGACTGTGCATTTTTCCAAGACTGAGTAAGGAAGGTCAGCAGGATCTCATTGCATAAATCCATAAGCCACTTTATCTGCACAATAAGCACCGTGACATTTACACAGTAACATCCCAAAGCTTTGCTGACCGAAAAGCAGACTGCTGTCATAACACGGGAAACCCCGGACCAGCTCTTGCGACATATTCCAGTCCCCAAAACACATAACTCAATAATCTCTTAATTACATTTGTTATGCAACTACAGCTTCAGAGGTGTATCTTCGTCATTTGGGTAGATCTCACGGAATGAAAAATCAAAAACAGTCATATAATGGCAGACTTCTGGAGAGGGTGAAGGTTAAATACTGACTTAAGAAAGCCAGTGAAGCAGTTCACTGCTATTTATTACTGCAGTAAGACACTGCTCGTATATCCTACACCATGGGCGTCACAGCTATTAAATCACATTTCATAATTATTCATTTGGACCCCCCCCCCACATTTATTATGAAATATTAGTTATAGGTCAGTGTGTGTCCCCCACATTCAAAATTCTTCTGATGCCCCTGCCCCACACCCATAAGAAATGGATCCAGTAACTGAAGCATTAAACGCCCTGTTTCTGCAGAAACTCCTCTCCCTCTCCTCATCTCCCCTCCTCTTTTCTCCTCTCCTCCTCTCCCTTACTGGTATTCACACACTCTTGAACATCTGTTGAACTTTTTGCAAATCATGACTATCCCTTCATCTATCTTCCCATTCAGTCACTGCCGCAGGACCGAAGTCATCCCTGTAATGAGCTGCCTCATTTTTAATTCCTCTACTCCATCTACTGTTTGTTATGATGGCTTTTTCCACCTTCTTTCCGGAATCGTTTACTAAACACAGCGGCGCCTTTGTGCAGTCAGAGGGAACGCAGTTCAGCGCTCGCCCGACGGGCACTGTCAATAGTGATGAGATATTAATTAGGCTGGGTTCCTTAAAAACAGACAGTTTGAATTAGGCGCTCACTTTCAAAAGATCTACGTTAAAAAAAAAGGCTGGAATTCAGACCCCAGTGGACTCATTAGTGTCCATGCACCACCGAAGATGAGGAGATACAAATTGTTTCTTCTGAATATTTAATCACTGAGGTGGACTTTTCCCCATTCAGCATCTCTGTGGATTTTGGAAGAAGGTTCACAGAGTGGAAAGACGTTCTTCCCTGAAATGTTGTAAACATGATTCCACACAGTATCACACACTGCAGGAAATGAAGCAAACGCTACTCTAATTGTGTTTATCTCAGCAGCAAAATAGCTCTAAAAAGTACAGGCACGGCACAGCCTAGGAGGGGTCATGTATTTGAGCGACGGTCCAGTAAACCACAGAGCTACAAACTGCAGTGATGGGCTTAGCCGTTCGCAGGTCGTGACTCACGCTTCTTAAAAGGGAATGCTGACTTCATGACTGGCGAGGTTAAGAACACACTGCAACACCTGTAATCAGCCGCATGGACTGTGTGAGGTGGATGTATCAAAAACACCCATTTTATAAGGCGAGTTGGAATTAGGTCCCCCTTTGCCTTCCATCTGTGTCCTCAGTGGAAGCTAATTCTCTTATTTTGGGCCCCCGAATTAAGACACAGATAGCACAGATACCTGGGTTTGCTTTCCGTAGTGAATCTTAAAGGGTAAAGCGTGTGGTTTTGTGTTTTGGTGGCAGAGAGAGAGGAAGATTCTTTACGCTTTTCCTCCCTGCATGCTTGACATGGCTAGTAGGGTGTTTGTTCGTGGTTTTTCATGTGTTTGTTCTCCTTTAAAGGTTCTCTCTCGGTGAAGCTCCCCCCGCCTGCACTAATGGCCCCCCTGAAACCACATTTCGGACACATTTATTAGACCTGTGACACACACAAACATGCGCACGCACACACACACACACACACATCTTTGTGGAGATCGTCCATTCATTTCTATGGAAAAAAAAAACATAGTTCCAAAAATGACAACCATAAATAACCAAACAAAATACAAGACTTTTGGCATTTTTAGTTTTTTTTTGATTATTCACAGATGATTCACAGTTTCCCCTTGTGGAGACTGAAAAAATGGTCCCCACAATGTCACATAGTTCCCCAAAATGCAATACACATATAACACACACACACACATTCATACAAACAACTGGGCCTCACTCCTAGCTGAACCGAGGAAGGCCAGGTCCCAGTAGGGGGTCAGGGCTGGGTATTGTATTGTGTGGGGGAATGAAGGTTCACTCCTCACCCCAGCTGTCCCAGTGTTTATTGATTAGTCCAACCCGGGGGCAGGGAAGAAGATGACAATAGACACCTGCCCTGCCCTACCCCCCTAACCCATACGGACGGGTCTCAATCTAAGGCTTCACTGAAACTCGTCAAGAGACCAGGAAAAGTATTTGTCTATTTGCTTGTTTGAGGGGTTTGTCAAGCTAAAAATAAGACGGTTGCGAGCACACATGAGCGGATGTGACCTTCTGCAGGAGTAACGGGAGCAGCACCGTGTGGGAGGCTGGTAGTTGGCACGCCGGTGGGTTTATCGCGTCTGTGAAGACAGCTGCGACCGAGATCATTGGAAGAAAAGGTGAACATGGACCGGGAAACGGGGGGGGGGGGAGGGCAAGGTGTGCTCTGCCACCAGAGGCCATGAAGACCAAACAGCTGCGGGTGGGAGAATTCCAAAGCAGGACAGGGTAGCTTACCCTGAGAGAAGCAGCTTAATCAATACGCAAGGGGAGACTTGTCCAAGGTATGACAGCGGGCTGATTCTGCTTGACCAATCATTGTTTATTTATTAATTATCTAATTTATAAATACTAATCAACCATCCAATGAGTGAAGGACAGCAGGACTCCCAGGGAGGTGTAGAAATGCTCATTTCGCACTAAATGTGCACCAAAAATAAAGAGACGTAAAAGAACTTCAGAGTAGCTCAGCTTTTACTTTATAGTGAAACACACCATAGCCTTCACTAGGCAAACCCAAGCTGATGGAAAGGCAGGGACAGCAAACCTGAGTTACGTGCACATTGCAATCAAGGGGCATTTGCACAGGCGGCTTCTGTTTGAGATAGTGCTCAACCAGCGATAACAGAAGCAAAGAGGCTGAGGGCCTCAACACAGCGTGTTTGGCAGGCTGATCCCCCAGGGCTGTGTTTGCCCTTTTCATCGAAGCCTCCCTAGGTCTTTGCAGTGGCCCTGACTAAGCACTTCCAGGCTGACCCGGATATCTTCTCTGTAATGTGTTTGCCTGTTCAGGAGAAAAGCCCTGGTGTTGCTCCTTTCTCCAGAACAAGGAAGATCAGAAGACCGGAACACATTTCATTACAGATTTATTGAGTATATTATTAGTATATCAATACACAGATCATATCATTCCAGTGTAACAGCAAGCAACAGGCTTGTTAAACTGAAATACATAACTTAGCTTGTGTGCTGACAGATATTACACAGTATTAAACAAATCATAGAAGAAACAATAAAATCTATTAAGTAAAAAGGGCCCAATTTACTGAAACATCAAGTAATCCTGAGACACTTAATCCCCATTAGATTAGATTAGATTACATTACATTAAACTTCATTGTCCCCATGTGGAAACTTGGCTTGGGCATAGTGCATGGTAGCTATATATAAACATACATTACAGAACATCACAAATGACAAAAAAAATAACAACCATTTGACCATCGATATCGGCAACCTGACGCTTCATAAATTGTGGATTAAAGGGCCATTTGCTCTATTGCAGCTGATTTCACAATGCAAGTGAAGGTGTCCGTCTGAAGTGCTGAGTACGAAAGTGCCGGCATATTCATTACACATTGTTCTCATGCACATTATCCATCAGCTTAATAAACCCTGGGACAGTGATAGTTGCAGATAATTTGCTTTGCACTTTGGCTCGTTTTATCTTCTTCCTGACGCCAGGGATTTGGATTCAGGGAAGAGGAGGTGTTGGAAGTCAGAATGATTATTTTTCTATAATATTTTTCTATAATAATCTTTATTTGTGCTGTATAGTTTAATGTGCTGCCACTTTGGATACATTTTATATAAAAGCGTGATAAAGCATGGCATGCTTAAAAAAATAGGCCTATTGTACCCACAAATCACCTACATGCAACTTATTTTTTATCATTATAGTTGTCATACTTGGTGTTATGGGTGTACTTAATTAGCTGATTATAACACTACGTCATCGGTTAAAAATTACGAACGATACGACTATTTAGTAACGCTACTGAATGCCAATGAAATCAAGCATTGTATATAAGACGAGACGAAGTTGGACATAATTAGACATCTGATTTTTAGTATAATATTCTTATTCTGGACGTAACGCATATGATTGAAGTACTTACGCGGCATAGATCGACTTTAAGCGTCACATGATTTTTCATGTCAGCTGATCAAGCGCGGCAAAACGAAGGTAGTTCTGTTTTTTTTTAATAAAACTTGACTATGGGGAATTTCCCATCCACGTGTCAAAATACAGCACGCAGAACGCCGGATCAAAACAAACAATGCGATTGGCTTAGACCGCACAGTGCGCGCCCTATACTATGAGAAATTCGATTCTCTTAAAGGCACACAACATCGTTATTGTTCTTACACCAAAATGAAAAGCAAAATGCTATTTTCTCCACACAGATGATATATAAAAAGTTAAAATCTGAGCAGTAAATTAAATAAGTTCTTCGAAAACTACCTCATTCAATATACTTTATAAGCCAAATTATGAACATTTAACACTGCAGACGTATGTGTACTTGAATTCCTTCAAACTTTAATTCTTAATTCAATAAGCACAGAACATCAGTGATATTTTAGGAATACAATCAACAGGACGAACACTGACTAAACTGTACAATAAGGACTCAATAATGTATAAGTTTTTAAGAAAGTACTGGCACTTTAAGAACTCTATTTACTTTCTTTCTGGTGTTTTTTTTAAAGGGGGCGGTGCACTGACGTTTCTGAAATAAGCGCGTAGCAGACTATCAGCATGAAAACTGTGGTGGAGGGTTACGGAGAAGTTTTGCTTGTCAAGACAGAGAATCCATCAACTACGTCGGACCTCAACTGGCGGTGGGCACTTTACCATTGTTTCTACCGGCTCTGAAATGACATATTATCAGCTACGTGCTTGGCTTGTGATCTTTATTAACAGGTTCTATTATTTGTAAGCAAACTGTCGCAAAGTGTGATCAACAAAAAGAAGACTTGTAGCCAAGTCAGTTACGTTACATAGCAAAATACGTCTTCGCTCATCTGCTTCTTCTGAAGTCCGGCGCGTGTAGTCTCAGTATTTATTTAAAATGTCTCCATCGGATTACATTGTATATCGTCGCCATGTGTTACTGCAGCCGGTGACCGATTGGTTATTAGGTACAATTTGACTACACGTGTTCAATGTATCGAATTCTTGCTCGCGGCTCGCCAGCAAACACACGTGAAAAGTTAGAATAGTCTGTTAGTCGGCTTTTGCTCTGTACGCAGTGTAGGATAATTTTTTAAATTAACATTTGTGTAATGTCCTCATCGACATGGGAGTTTAGCCAGGTAAAATTTAAGCCCCAAAAGGTAGCCGTGGACCGTAACGAAAGTAGAGTAAATGTTGTTGCTTTTTTTAAAAAAACATTTTTATTTATTTATTTTTTAATTACATCTCTTCCATTTACTTCGAAGGGCAGCATTTACATTGTCAGCTGGTTGCGGTTTAGGTGCGATCTGTTTCTTGTAAATTTCGTCAACTATGACTTAAATTGTTGGAGTTATGTACAGTCTACTACTCTGGGTTGATATATAGATGTATTGTGTTGAGTTACAGTACTGTCTACTACTCTAGATTGAGTCGTTTGTTTTGTTTTGGTTTACAAAGCACGCTTCCGGATGTTGCAGACAAGAAAATGATACATTGTTTAAAGCAAGAACAAAGACTGTTTTAGACAAAATCAGCTGTCGCGTGTCAGTTGTAACAGTGTATCCGTCGCTTAAAATACTAAGTGGCGTTTTGCAGGATTGCTGTGGTGCATTTAGCTACCGTTTAGTGTAATGCGATGAACTTTCACGAACATGTCAGCGCAGACATTTAAGTTATGTACTTGCCCGACCATAAATAATCTTGTATTTGCGTATCACCGCTACTTACCGAGGAAGAAAAAGGCCCCGCAGTGTTTCCGCTTCGAATTGGGGCACAATAGTTAAAATACCGGCCGGGGCGACTCTCTTGGTGTTTTGACGTTAAACGAGGATGCGTTCAGATGGGAGCACAAAGTCCGTTTCGCGGAGCCGGAGGACGGAAGACTGGCGGCGGTTATGGAATATTAAAACTAATTCGAACAAGACTGTAGGTGTTATTTTATATAACTGCGCATGTTTGAAAAACCAAATACTAGCCCACAGTTAGTAAAAATCCAAAAAACAAAGCTCCGATTAATTTAAATTGAATACTTTTGCTGTTCGTTAATTTGGAATTTTAGATGAATGCTATTTTCCTTGCTAATTTTTGGGCTTAACGCACCGCGTAGCTGTAAAACTATTGTCTTGTTAAAGGCTATGAGGGATATAAGGATTTACCTGTCATTGAATATATTTTTCATTATCTGATGACCGTTGCGTTGTTGCCCATCTGAACGCTTTCAGGCGTTAGCCTGTATCTCTCGATCTTTGTTACTCTTACTCCTCTCTTACTGTCAGAAGAAAGATTAATCGATTTACCCACAGGATTAAATACTGTAATACTAGGCCTAATTAAATGTATGGCCGCATCAAAACGGATGTTACGAAACATAACGATTTTATTAAAATCACAGAAAAGCATTTGTCAGAGTTTCCAATCGCATAAGAAGTATTAAATATAAGTATTTTTATTGCGTTTAAAAGGGAAAAGCTGATTTATATTTTCGCGATTGGCCGAACGCAAACCTACCCCATTCTGCAGAAGCAAACTCGCCCTGTTGTCGCGCTCGGCTGACAGCAAATATTCACAGAAAACTACCGCCCTCTATCAGGGCGAATGTAAGACGGAAGGGGTGTTTTTTTCCCGCGCATCAGAAACTACCGAATAACCTCGGACGGTACCGTCACCGATCGACCCAAAATAACCCGTTGGATTATCTTTATTTTACTGGGTGAACAAAACAGAATAGTTTGCGCCTGTTTCGGACAGTGTTGGTTAGTGCGATTAAGCCGCGTTCACCCTGAAGTAGTCAGAATGTAAACATCCTTTTTGCTCGTGTTGTAAGTTGGCATACACAGGGAAACGGCTCGAACCCCTTGTAATTAGAAAGTGTTATGTAGTATGTCGTGCTAGGTGGGTGTTGGGGGCGGTCATCTTTGGGCATGCTGGGGTATAACAATGATGCAACCTAGCTTTTCAGTTGAGTGAGTCAGGGAGAAGCCCTTCAGCCGTCTCTCCTGGGTCCTAAGCAAACATGTTTCCACAGGAATGCGCGATCGCTGTAATGCACTGTTTGACAGAAATAATCTCTATTGAACAGTACATTTGCCTGCAGTCCCTGCGGTGTCACTCTCACCTACACTTAAGGAATTTATTTAATTTAATTTCCATCCTTCAGGGCAAATATTCGTTCTCTTTACACTCAGTACACCTACTGGTTTGCATTTGACAGACAGCGGCAAGGTGCTTTTGGAGAGAAGGGCAAATACTTATGCCGGATGATGCTGTTGCGTCTTTGAAAATGGTTCTTGAGGGTGTACACATAAAAGGGAGCGTTTTTTGAGCCTCCTGATATTACTAGACCTGGTACTCAAACACACCCATTCCTGGGCTTCGGAGGAGCACCCCACAGCGGGATGGGTTAAGATGGTGTCTGGGGCTCTGCATGGCAGACGCTAGGACATCACGCCCTTCCCGTCCCGGCAAAACTGCGCCAGAAGGGGAGTTTAAATGGCCACACAAACAGTGTGCAATGCACAGTCAGTTAAGTGCTGCTTTGGTTCACATATCTAGCCTATTCGGGTAGCAGCGGGTGAGTTTGAATGGTTACTAGGTAAAACGACACATAATGTACTTGGAGTCTTGTGACAAAATACAGGAAGTAAAATGAAATCTGGGTTTGTCTGACAAATGATAGCGGAGAACTTTGATTTTTTTAAAATAAATAAATAAATAAATCACTGAGCGTGTGTAACCTGTGTTAGTGGTATGGTACAGTAAGTAAATAAATAAGCCTGTAGGAGGAGTGAGCCTGCTAAGCCACTTCCTCTCCAGCGTGGCACAGAGGCTGCCTTTGCCCTGCCCGCTTTGCCCCGGCACTGCTCTTCCACCCGGGCCGTCGCCGGCCGGTGTTGGGATGCCATGTGGTTTTGGCACCACCGGGGGTTCATGCCCCCCTACCCCCCCCCCCAGGGTGGTCCTAGGCGTCAACAAGCTGCTTTGGCCGGAACATGTGGTGGGAGAGTGAGGGAATGAGAAGATGGGAGAGAGAGAGAGAGCGAGAGCGCGGCCGCTGAAGCGTGTCGCTGGCTGATGCGCCAGAGGGAGCTGTGCTTTGGTGCCGCCGTCACCACTCTGCCTCTTGGCCGTCTGCAGTGGGAGCCTGTGCTGCTGTCTCCAGGCTGGGGGCCCACAGCCACCCAGAGCTGGGGCTGCACCTGTGCTGACATGGAGGCCCCTCTTTCATGTGGGTCACTGGCAGCCCACCGAGCAGCATGGCCTTGGCTGTCTGACCCTCACAGGTTATTTTATTCTGTTTTAATGATGGATAAAGGGACCCCTCACTGGCATGAGCCTGACCGTATGGTGGAATTGCCCTGCGGGTCACTGTGTTGCAGATCTAGACCTCCTCTTTGGGGTAGGTGGCGGGTGGGGGGGCATTGTATCAGCAGGCAATTAAGACAAAGAACGGAGGCGGGGAGTGGAATAGGAGGCTCTTGTTAGAGCTGACACGGTCGCAGGTGTGATGGGACTGTGACTTCAGCTATAGGGATTGTGTGTGCGGTGTGTGGGGGGGGCGGAGTTTAGCCATCACTGTTGTATCTTCTACCTGGGGACACGATTCTGTGTCCATGCTTAGATACACTTGGGCTTTTGTCAGCTACTGAACTGGGCAGGTGAGCCAGTCGGGCCCTCAGCCGTACGGCCACGAGCTTTATTATCAAGTAAACGTAAGATTTTCGGGAGCGGGGGTGTGGTGCTCCTCGCTTCCCATTTTCTGCAACGTGCCGCCGTGGCAGTGCTCCCACCCCTGAGGTGAGCTCGTGCGCGCCCATCTGGGCACTAGGACCTGCCAACAGGTCGTCTGAGCGAGCGGGCATTTCGGTCCAGACCCACACAGGCGGAGGATTCCTGTAAGTCACAGTCACCAAGCCACAGTCGTCAGCACCGCTAGAAGGCTGCTTATCAGCCCTGGAGACATGGCCACCATTAAGGCAGAGCCTCTCTCTGGCAGACGCCTTTCGATTCGTGTGGCAGGCTGGTGCATATAGACGGAGCACAGAGCAGAGCGAGCCACCGGCGAGCAGGGCGTCCCCCCCGCACCCGCCCTGGGTATCTGGGGCAGCAGAGTGGATTAGTCACTCTGACAGGCTCCACCATCTGTCTAAACGGGAGCAGGCCTGGTGTCCAAGGCTGCCGGGCTGCATTTAACCCTCATTCCTCAGCAACCACCGGAGAGCACCGGCCCTCGGCTGTGGCTGATCCACCAGGTCAGGGGGGAAGGAACCACCAGATTTTGCCTGAGGATGTTGTTGTTGATGGTTCGATACTGACAGTCATCCGCACTCCCCCTTACTGAGTCAGGTCAAGTCTGGTGCTTGACTCAGTTGTCCAGTGAGTTCACATGAGGTATTAGAGTATGAGGCCTTTCGGGGAAAGAGCCAAACTGTTTGTAGCCTTTTTCAAATAACCCTTGTCCTACAGTCACGGTCACCACTGTTTCCATAACATACCCCCCTGCCCCCCAAGGTACACTGGTCCAGGTTACGTGATCCCCGATTCACATCTGTAAGAACGCGCTTCTGACGCAAAGCGAAGACACTAATCAGTCACTGCGTTTGGACGACCAGGGTGACTTTTTTTTAAAACTATCAAAAATTGTGAATGAATAATTTAACTGCTGTCAGGAAGTCCTTTCGTCTCGCAGTTAAGTCTCAGTTGCTTAGAATGGAGGCGCTGACGGTTTGTAATCTTTAAACGCAGTCGCATTTTCAGCCGTAATCCCTTCAAGTTGGGCCCTAATCCCTCCACCTTGATTTTCTGTTGACACTTAAAGGCGCAAATTGCCTGAAGGCCGCTTCTCGACTGGCTATGTGGCCTAACGGATTGGGGCAGGATCCCTGTTGTTGGGGGGGGGGGGGGGGGGGTGCGACCCTGCTGTAGAAACAGCCAAACCGCTGTTGAGCCTGGGAGTGAGAGGAGGCGCAAAGCGGGGGCGTGAGGTGGGGGGAGTTCCTCGCAGGGCACCTCTGGCAGGTGGAGAGGCGCGGTGCGGTTTAAGAGGCTGACTGAGCACCTTTTTTTTCTCTGCCCTGGTGGCTTCTTGCCTTCAGAGGGGAGCTGCCTAAGCGTGACTCCCAGGAGGCCGCGAGTCGGGTTTCGGCGAGCTGTCCACACTTCGTTTGCTCGCTGGCAGCAGGCCTGCCACCGCTGCTTCGCCCTTTGGGGTCAGGATCACTTCCCGATCTGCATACGGGTCATTTGGGATTGTAGGGGAATCTCTTATTTCTTGTTTTCATTTTCGGTGCTGGAGGGGGGGTTGGAGTGTTGTTATTGTGTCTGAAAGAACGTGTCAGACCGTGTGTAAAAGGACAGCCAGCTTCAGTCGTTGTATTGATGGATCTCTCCTCGCTCCTCTCTACACCCAGGCTGACTATCGCTGAGGCCTCACATGGACGATGACGATGACGATGTGTTCCAGACGGACCCGCTCGCCTATCAGCCCCCGTTCAGGGATATAAAGTGTGAGAATCGGGGCACGCAGACGCCCGGCCCAGCCTTGGCGCAGGGCCTCAACATGCTGCCCTGCGGCGTGGGCCACGAACCTCGCAGACTCTTTTACGGTGAGGAGGGGGGGCTCCAGCACACACGGCCTAGCGTGGGTCAGCGCTAATCCCCACCCCCCCAAACTTCAGGTAGCTACAGAACCAATACCGTGCCAAGAGGGAACTATGCCAAAGCTGAAGCATTTTGCTGTGGGGGCCACATGACCACAAAAACAAGTGCTTGCGTAACCCTTTTCCAGCACGAGGGAAACACCTCCTGGTGTTTTGGGGAAGAAAGTGTTCCAGGAGAGAGCAGGTTCGACCGCAGATGTCATGGTCTTTAAAATGACTCTGATTTCACGTTCTTTTTTTGCACTTTCTTCCTCGTTCATCACCTTGCTCCCGAAAACTGAGCAGGGCTCTGTTATCCGAGTGTCAACAGCCTCCGTCAGATCTAATAAAACCGGTTTGGGTCCCCCCCCCCCCCCCCCCCTGTCTGCGACGTACTGATGCAGAGAGTAAACACTGAGGGCACACTGTGTGGGCACCCGGTTACCCAGCATCCTGAAGTGTTGGGGTCCATGTCGTACCCCTGTGTCACCTATCCGGGGTGAGAAATGCGCCACATGACTTTCTGAACACGCTCCCCCCCCATCCAGGTAGTGCAGGCTTCCGGCTGCATGTCCCGGCACTTTCGGCGCCCGGTGGGCACCCGCCGCGGGAAGAGCGGCAGCCCGACGAACACCCACAGCCGAGCGCCGAGGTCCGGATTGGCCAGAAGCTTCAGATGATTGGAGACCAGTTTCACCAAGACCAACTCCAGTTGGTAAGGAGCAAGACCCCCGAATGCCGGGGCAGAGCATGATATTAGGAGCGGACGTGCCATGCCCGGGCAAGTACTGTGGGCCTCGGCAGGCGGCGATGCGCTGCTGCACAGCACGGTCAGGGACGCAGTCAGGGCATGTCTGCAGCATGTCAGACGCTCGCACGTGCTGCGTGTTAGACTCTCAAGGCCCACAGGACTTATTGTGGAGGTGTTCTGTGATTCACATTCTGTATGCTTGCCAGTGGCAGCGGACGGCCTCTGGGCGAAAAGTTACTGCAAGGACACGTGTGTGTGTGTGTGTGTGTGTGTGTGTGTGTGTGTGTGTGTGTGTGTGTGTGTGTGTGTGTGTGTGTGTGTGTGTGTGTGTGTGTGTGTGTGTTTTTAAGGAAAAAAAGAAAGGGAAGAAGATGCAGAGGCTTAAAGGGAAAGCAGAAGTGGCCAAACGAGATAAACATGTTGTAACCCAAAGCCTGGTGTGTGTGAGTGACTGCGGTTGGGGAGTCTCCAGCGAGTCCTGCCAGCTGCCGGGGGGGGGCCTCCACGGAGACACCCAAATAAGAGGGCCGGGGCGCTGTGGGGTTAGCAGGGGGCGTGGCCTGCCATCCCTGAGGGGAGCTGGAGCGGCTCACTGTGGGGTGGGGAGGGAGACTCTTACACCCAAACTCCCCTGATGGTCCAAAGACTGTCTCGTGGTTTTCGGCAAACAAACCCCCCCCCCAACATTTCTCCCTCGCAACCAGCCAGAAATAGGGCCTCCTAAAAATATTTAGTGGGTCATACAAGCCATTTTCTGGTGCCTATTTTGGGCAGCGAATCTGCTGCTCCGATCTGTTGAGCGGCTGCTGCTCTGGGACCCCCACTGCCTCGGGTTCGATTACCAGGGAGCACTTTTGGGAGGCCTCCTGACCCCGGGAGGGGGATCCGTGTTTATCGATCCTGCAAGTACAGCCCCGTGCTCATCTGCCTGGCGTGACACGGTGCACTAGCCCGGGGCCGCGGGGGTGTTTCCCGGGCTCGAGACGGGTCCATCCTGACGGGAAGGCCGAGGGTAGATAAGCACATCCACGCGGAGGACTGTCCTCAGCTGTGGTTCCCTGCATGATGACAACAGGTGACCCCTCCTCCTCCCCCCCCCCCCCAGACAGCGTGCACCGTCTTATCCACACTTTGCGATCGGTATCTCCTGTCTTGTTGCTGGCGAGGTGCTGTGCATGGCTGCCTGTGGACAATGGGGCCTCACAGGAGCCCAGCGGAACAGCAGCCGACTGCCGCAGGCCATCCGTGGGTTTCCGGCCGTACGGTGCCTCCTCCCGTATCCTGAGAGGAGTTGTTCCTCGTCGCTGTTGGGGGGGGGAGCATCCCCTGGCATGGTGTGGCACTGACCTCCTCCATAACTGTGAAGATTGTCAGTGTCCCCCCCCCCCCCCATGTTAGTAGGCGTTTGTCTGTCCTGGGGGAGAGATCAGCAGAGGTTTGGTGTCTGCCTCAGGTCAGACAGCAGTGCTGGGGTGATGGAGTGGGGGCAGAGGTGGGGGGGGGCTGCTAGACCCAGCCTAGGTGACAGTTATGGGACATCAGCCACGATGTGCAGGGAGGACGCTCAGAGCGAGTAGAGTCGGGTTACAGTTTATCAGAGCATGAAACATAGCCCCCCCCCCCCCCCATGGTGTTTTAGCTGGGAGCCTGCAGGTGCTGAAAGCCGGCCGAGTAGCTCATGCGTCGGCCGGCTGCGGTTTCAGACCCAGAGTGGGAGTGGGAGGGGGGGGGTAGCTTTGTCTGCTTACAAGGGTGGTTTTCATGTTGAGGGGAAACTCGAAAAACAGCAGCAGCAAAGAAGAATAAAAAATAAAACAATGTGGGGGGGGTGGGGTATGCTTTCGGCATCGGTTTCCACCGGGGCGTCGGGCTCGCTGCTGATGACCGGCGTGACTGCCGCTGTCTGCCTTGAGATTTTGCGGGAGTAGCAGAAGGACAGAACACAGACAGCACCGTAAATACCATGTCGATGGTGGTAAATTACGGCTCTCGCACGGGAGCTGAACTGCTGCTGGTGATGGTAGGTTCGCATATGTTTTAGGTTTGTAGTTTTTTTTTTTTTGTGTTCATGTAATAGACCGCTAAAAGTATTACAAAAGTATTAAGTGGATCAGAAGTGCAGATTTCTCTGAGGGCCTTGAAAATGTTAACAAACTGGGTGTGGTGATCTGATAATGAGAGAGACAGCAAGAGTGTGAGAGAGAGAGAGAGAGAAAGAGAGAGAGAGAGAGAGAGAGCGATGGCGTGCTCACAAGAGCTTCAGCACACTGTGTCTAGGATGAGTTCTGCCCTCTGCTTATATCTGTGTCTATATTTAGCTCCTGAGTCACATTCAGCAGCCAGTAACGTGACTCTTACCCATAATCCCCTGCTCACCTGACACACTCCCGCCCAAGGGACAGTGGGAAGAGCTTGCTTAAAGGTCACTGCCGGGGAGTTTGTGGTGTCGTTCTCACAGCTCGAAAGGGCTCGTCGGGGAGGAGCTTAGCGAGCTCCCTCGGGCGACGCGTCAGGCGCTGTGTGACGGAGCTGTGCTGACTGTGCTGAATCACAGCAGGGCCCCGCGGCGTTGCAGTCATGGCGGCCGCATGGCAGGGTGATGCGCCATGGGCCCGGCATGTCCGATGTCCCGCTCGTAGCCGAATCCCACCGACGGACACAAACCGCTGCCGTCTCTGCTTGGACCTCAGCCCCCACATGCTCGTCTTTTCAGCTGCGGTTTTGGTCACTGAGCCCATGTGGCTTTTTAAAATTGGTTGCCAGGGTAACGGTGGCTAATATTTGCCGTCTGGCTTTTTATCAGTTTGGTGGAGGTGCTGGGGTCATCTCTGTATTCGGTCGCCGAAAGGGACACTGTGGACCCTGTGAGTGGAGCGAGCATCTCCCTGCACGCGCTTTGGGCAAACCATGCCATTGTCTGGCCCTGATCCCTCTCCGTTTGGTCATCCTGTGTAATTAAACACCCTCTTTGAGGAAGGAAGGCGGGGGGGGGGGGGGGGTTAATTAGAGAACGTAAAAGAGGACTTTTGTTAAAACACCCCCAGGCACCATTTAAAAAATGCTACAAACGTAAACTGGTGCCATTGGGGGCCCATCAGTCGTACACTGCATCTCTGACAGCAGCTCCTGGGTTGGGGGGGGGGGGTGCAGTACAGGCCACTCTGTGGAAAGGAGCGGCCGCCGGCCCAGAGCCCACTGCAGGGCTTATGCAATGAACTGCAACTTGTCGTCCCATTTAATTTTTGCTTATTATCAACCCCTTCCCAAGAAGGGGGAGGGGTGCACAGGACTTTGATGGTGTTTTCATCTGACTGGTCCTAGGAGACACACTGTCTGGATAAGAGAGCGCGTCCTAGCATCCCGTCTCCAACACATCTTTGTAAACACGGGTACATGGTTACAGTATGGGTATGGCTCCCCCCTAGTCCCGCCCCGAGACATATTCCTTCAGACAAGCGAGTCTTTGCTCTCATGAATCTTATTCAGGTCCAGCCTGGACTCTCTCAGCTCAGCTGTATAATCCAATTTAGTGCAATTACCTTATCTGCCTGTCTCAACGGGCCTGGTTTCATTACCCCACTCTGGCTGCCGTCCCACTGAGTAATGCAGCATCAGCCGCCACACTTATGAAACCCTGAAGAGCTTTGAGAGATGCTCCATTGCTGGATGGGGGGGGGGGGGGGCTGAGTCTGCCTGATGCAGAGCTACCCTCTGATCTGGGTGACGGCTCCTCTCGGGGGGGGGCATGCTGCCCAGCCTGTGCCGCACTCGGTCTGCCCACGTGCAAGGAGTCGCTGCTTGCCAGCTCGCTTGAGAAAGAAATGCCCTCTAGGCGACCTCCCAGTTTCCATCTGCCCCCGCCCCCCCCCTCACGTCCGGGCAGCCGAGGAGCATGAGAGTGCGAGAGCGAGAGAGTGAGAATAGCTGAGCTGCAGTGGCACACAGCTTTGCTTTTTCCTGTTCAGTTAAGAGAACAAGAACGATCTTCCGTGAGAATGTCTGAACGCAGCCGTCTGTGTGCGACCTGGACGACAGGAAGGATCCCACGAGGCCGCTGCTGTTTGTTTTGCTTTCTGTGTCTGCCGTGCCTCCTGCCTCGCATTACCCCCCACGCTGCCCCCCTCGGGATCAAACGGCCCCCTCGCGTGACTGAGACACGGTTGCGTTTAAATGCCATCGGCTCTGTGGGAATGAATAATCCCTGCCGCTTTTTGATGACGTCTGCTTAGTCTTCCGGTAGCTGGTCGGTCGCTTAATCGCTACATCAAATCAGGGGGTGGCAGCAACAGCTGACGTTCAGCCTAGTGATAATCTCTGATTACGGTACCAATACTGTAATCTCTGCGCGCCGCCGTCCACATAATGCGATTTTCTGTTTGTCTCTCGTCGCAGTACCACAGAAACCAAAGGAACCAGCAGCCGGTGTGGGTGGCGGCTTGTGATGGCGCTGTGCGGCCTTCTCTTCGAGGGGCGCCAAAGAGCAGAGCAGAGATGAGGCATCCGCCCCCACACCCCCACCCCCGAAGGAGGGGCCGGACTTCAGATGGCACTGTAAGATTGAACACGGGTTTGGAAGAAGGAAGAAGTCACCGCAGGCCGGAGGCTTTGACACTTTCTTGTTTTAATTTTTTTTTGGTCCTCTCCCCCCCCCGCCCCAAGAAGAAGCCATGTTCTCCAAGTTCTACAGGAGTTACTGTTTTCATGACTGTGTAATATAGTATTTTGTACAGTTTGTTCTTAATTCATTTTTAATTTTTTGCACTTCCATATTTGTACACCTAGAACAACCTCCGTCTGCCCTACGATTGCTTTATTTCCTCTTGCCATAATGGAATGACTGTCAGGGGGAGAAGCGTGGACATGCGTGTGCTCCTACACGTGCGGAAGCGTGTTTTAGTCTGATGGAAATGGAGAGAGAGAAGGGTGGGTAAGGGGGAAAAGTAGAGGGGGGCAAAATCCTCATCTCAGCTTTGGTTCAGGAGTCCAAAGCGTTTCCAGGTTAAACTGATCCACTTGACGTCAGATTTTCCAAAGATCCAGTTTTTCAGAACAAACATTTTTGGACTATTTCAGAGATTTTTTTTTTTTTTTCTTTTAAACAACATCATATTCTGAATTGTTAAATATTCTTTGCTCTTCCAGTACGTTCTTCATGATTTTTTTTCCTTTTTGCATTTCTAAACATGAGTTTTTGTAAGACACACACACACACACATACTTGCACGCACGCTGTCTGCCATCGACTTTGAGCGCCTTGCCTTCGGCGCCCAGCAGAGCCTCTGTCCGCCTGAGCTTCCTGCCGCTGGGCAAACTCACGGCGAGCGCGGCCAGGGGGAGGGAACGCAGGCGGATAATCATGGGGATGCGTGCGTGGGCGCCTTCTGCGGCAGGCGGAGCCCTGATATGCAGTCCTTAATGCCATATATTTGCACTATCGAGAGTCGGCTGTGGAGGAGGGCAGAGCACAGGCCCGTCCCGTGGGACGTGGACCGGAGCACACAGTTAGGAGAAGCGGGACGAGGCGGCTGGGGGGGACCTGCCTCCGGGGGGATCCTCTATTAACGGACGTCGGAAACTGACGGGCATCGTGCCGCCATGGCTGAGGACCGACCTGGAGCAGCAGCGAAACCTGCGACGGGTCACCGTTTGTGACGAGTCCGTTTGGACCCTCTTCTGGATCGCCCTGCAGTCTCAGTATTTTACAGACCCTGCATAAAGTGTACTTTTTAAACACCCACTGCCAATATATTCACCTGCAGATATTTTTTTTTTGACTAGGACAGCAATACTGAGAAAAGTAAGCTGTGAAATGACCACAACTCTAATCTCTCAGGATCACAGTCTGGGTTACAGAACCTTTTCAAACATCAAACTTGCTTTTTTTTTCCTACTCCAGGTGATACAGAGTTAGTACTTCATCAGAGTACTTGGTAGTGTGGTGTTTTAATAAAAATGACCACTACTTCTCTACTATAGATTTTGTATAGGACAAATGGGGGGGGAAGTAGAGTTTTTTTTTTAAAGAAGATGGACGGGAGATAAATAGAGACTGTAATCATTTGTTAAATGGAAATATTAAAATGTCCGAAGACACTGATGTGTTTCTGTTGCCTTTGATATCCCCTCAGTTCCTTCTACTTTGGTCCTACTGCTTTTCAGGGAGCAGCACCGCGACGCTCCACTTGACTTTGGACTGTAAAATGACGCCTCTCTGTACTGTACTGTAGGGCTCGTCTTTAGTCTGGCTTTCTATTGATTCTGCTCGTTGGCTTTATGCAAAACCCTGGAGCCACAAGGCTCCTGGCTGGTGTGGAGGAGGGTGTGTGCTGGGCTGGATGAGCTCACCGAGTGACCTCGCCGTCGGCCATCCACTGCACGCACGTGTGACTTTGCTATGGGATGCACCGAAAGTTTCCTGCAAATCCTGAACGCTGAGCCAGTTAAGGTGTTTGGTGCCCCCCCCCCTTCCCCCCCCCTCCCCTCCCCCCTCCCCTCCCCCAGCTCTCACCCAGCTTATGTCATCAGCCTCACTGTGCCTATTGTCTGCTTCTCTTTATAAATAAGGACAGTATTCTCTGTTTAGTGTAGTTTTTTTTTTGTAATTTATTCCTTTTAATTTATTTTTTGTATATTTGCCCATTTCTACTGTATAGATTTCTCTGTGTGCAATTTGTCTCTCAGTGTACCTTACCGACTTTGCGCTGAGCGGTGGGGGCAGGGCCAATGCACGGTGTCCCGCGAAGGCCGGGGGCCGCCCTCCTGAATCCCAAAATCATTCCCCTTTCTGAGGACCCCTCGTGGTCTGTAGGACGACCCGCTTTTACTATGGGCCGTGACAACATCTGTAACCGGCCCGCAGTAGGTGTGAAAGCCAATCACGGCGGTCGGCTCCGCGATGCGAACTAGTGGTGGGACGTTCCAGCGGGTGCCGCGATTCTGTCCGACAGAGAACATGGGGCCTGTGGATTCCGTGCGGCTCTGCCTCCATCCGCCTTCAGCTCAGAACCCATGACCCATTGTGTGCAGCCAGCTCTCTTTTACCGGGTGGTAGGTGGGGTCAACATCTGAGCAGATACCTGGGGCAGCTGACCAGCAGAAGCTTGCTGAGCATTATCACGTTATTTAGTTTTTTTTTTTTGTTGGGTAGGAGACTCATGTATTTTTTGTCTTTTAAACCAAAACGTTGTCAAAGGCTGTCATATCTTATCAGCACTGGAAATTAAACTGTATTGGAATATTATGTGCACTCCCCTGAGTTTCCTGGTGCTCCAGACCTATCTGGACTGTCCTCATTCTCCTTTTAGTTGGACTAGCTAACTGCTACTGGAATTTGGTACTTGCCAGCATCTTCAAGGAGGTCCTCAAAAGATCTTCTGTTGGTAACACAGGGGTGGCAATGAGACCTTGGAGTTGGGAGGAGACGGCTATACAGGGGAAGAAAGGGCTTTGCACCCTAGATAGCCTGACCTTCTGGGTATTACCTCTCAGCAGTGGACCTTTGTGTAACCATCAGTGTCTTCAATATTTTGCCAGAAAATTTCATTTGATTTGAATTTCTAAGAAAGGGTTCGTCTTAACCATTTACTACTGTTTACTGTTTTTAATAATAATAAATTTTTCTCTTTTTAAATATTTAATCAAAATTTCTTGTGGAAAGGTCACTTTTGTAAGGACATCTGCTTAGGCTAAGAGAAACTTTTTTTCCGTTGTCTCATGAAATTTTTATATGAAGTCCGACTGTCTCAGATCAAGGGCTTTTCTGTGTTGAATCAAAAATGCAACATTCCTGGAATTTCTGTGCTGTGTTTTAAATGTACACAAACCCAAGTGAGTAAATCGGCCCACAATGCACGGCTGCATATAGTGTGCAACTGGAAATATCTGGTCATTAAAGAGGCCCGTATCACACACCCACGTCTTGAGGATCACACACTCTCTGTATCCCATGAAATGAGACCCAGCGAAAATGTAGCATTTTTGTAAACATTGACTGTGTGTCTTCGAGACTGTACTGTGCACTCCTAACCCTTTCCACATTTTATAAAAACAGTATGGAAGTAGGGGGTGATTTGTTTTTTAGTGCAATACGCTGTACATAAGAGCTTTGGCTCTACAAATCTTTTTTTTTTCTTTTTTTGTTAAATTGGTACATTTTTTCAATAAAAATTATAAGAAAGTGTAACCTCTTGGATTTCTGCTCTCTGTTAAGGCTTTGAATAATTGCACTGGGTGGGTTGGGGCATGAAACACTCCAGAAGTGAGTCCGTGGAACCGAGGATGGCAGCGGCCTGGCCTGAATGTTCACCTCCATCAGTACCAGAGAAACCCTGGATCCTGAACGCTCACTGATAACTTACACCATAGTAACAAATAGTAGTACAGAGTCATCTTATACAGCTTATATTTCTGATAGCTTATGGGAGAAAAATATCCTGAGGGCAGAAGGAAATAATGTCAGAGGGATAACCAATCAGGCCGTAGAAGAGACAGGACCAACCAATCAGATACCTTGGTTCCATCTCTTTTAAGTTGCCTGGACCCGCCTCCTCTACTATCTACTTATTATTTATGCAGGGCAGTGGTGACCTCATGGTTAGGGAAGGGCACTTGTAATTGAAAGGTTGCAGGTTTACTAAATCCCTAACCAGGAAGGTCCTGCCCCCAAGCACTGCTCCCCAGGTGCTGAATTAGCTGACCAACATCACATATGGCTTAAATACAGAGTACATGTTGCTTTGTTATGTGCTGTGGTGTGTCAGCGATGACGATCACTATGTTCTTTATTAAACTTATTCCAAACGTCAGAAATTGCATGTTTTGACAAGACAAGGAATACAATGAAACTGTCATGTTTTTAATTAAAAGTTGAAAAAAGAAAAACTTACCAAATTATCAGTGCGACACTACAGTCCTACATAAGTGGGTAGATTATTGTGACTGAATCTGCATAACTGGGTTATACCTTCATACAGGCTGTCCATGCTGACTGACACAATCCCATGTTGTATCCCATTACAGCACCAGCCTCCTCAGTAAAGTGAAAGCTGGCTTGTTTTTTCAAAATAGTCCTGGATTGGGGGGGGGGGGGGGAGAGACAAATGAGAAGCTGTCTGACTGTCCCGGCCCCCACCTCAGTGAGGGTCGACCTCCGCTGGTGGGGGGTGGGGGAGGACTGCCTTTTCGTACATAGAGACTCCTTTTGAAATGAAGCAATTTGAAACCAGCCAGCCACTCCCACCCCCATACCCCCCCCCACCAAATTTCCCAGGTGGCATGTCTGTAGCCTGGACCCCTGGAGATGGCTGGGGACCAGTGTGGGGTGGGGGGGTCGGGGGTTGCCTGCATCAACTTCCACTGGGTCGGGCCTGGCGCCAGGCTTCGCTGCCGGCACCGTCGCCTTCCTCAGATTAGATCGAGCCTTCGTGGTGTTGGCCTTTTCACTGCGCGCCCGTAAAGGTTAAGCACCGGGCCAGAGCACCCAGAGACTCCGCAGGGCGTCAGACAGGCGGCTGTCCATCGTGCCTTAAATGAGGACGCGAGTGGGGGGCATACTCAGCCCACAGAGGGCTATCCTATAATGTTAGGTGGGGGTGTGGCATACGAAAGGCATGATGAAGGCTCAATTTTAAGGTCTGCAAAGCTGCAGGAATGAAAAAGACAGTGGGGGACGTCCTCTGGACCCCCAGGACATGTGCAGGTCGAGTGCAGACAGTTAAATGACGGCCTATTGACCAGAAATGGGGCCACGGTCTTGGCAAATGTGCCTGTGAGGCAGAAGAGTAAACGTGGGTCTGCTAACAGTGACGGACCAGCAAACATTTTGACAGCTGTGTGTCCACAGAAATTGCCTCGTTGTATGGCTAAGCAAATGGACAGATTTCCACACCGTTAAATTAACCCATTTTTTTTATTATTAGCTGGCCAGTCGCACAATTGCTTAATGACTGTAAATGTATTTAGCCTTCATATTTGTGGTATGCTAGAGTGTTATTATCAAATTTTGAACCTGTTTTCCTGCATACACAACAAACACGAACCTGTAATAAGCCCGGCCCGTCATTGACGCAAGACGGGTTCACGATCCTTTATATTGAAATTGCATGTGCTGACTTCATTCAAACGAGTCAACCAGCAAGTATTTAAAAATCCACATCTCATGTTTATACGTTTACACCATTACCACTTACCACACGAAACACCGTTAAAACTCATGTGTTCAGTAGGGTAATAACCTGTTACGTTGGCATATATAATTTTTACGTATGCATAATACAGTCAGAATGAACTACTAAGCAGACTGAGGTCCAAGTCGTTTGGATGCAGCAGTAAAAATCTGCGCTGGCTTTTCCATTAAGATTGGGCTGCGGTTCAGGTTTTACTCAAAGATAATCTGTCTTCGGCTTTTGGCCAGCTCACATGTCCGCTTAGTGCGGTGGGGGTGGTTGGGGAGGGGTTAGTTCCTAAATTGTTTGTTTTGTTGACTCTTTCCTATTTCTCAGTGTAAAAGACTTCTTAGTTGTAAATATATTCGGGCAATAACAAGATATTGCTGGATGTTTCGCACTCGCATTGAAAAGTGAGCCTGACTTTCTTTGTAATCTCCGTATTTAGTAACTACTTACCGTTTTCAGACGGGCCGATTGCACCGGCGTTTCCGCAATAATAAGTAGCTTTTTCTCTTATTGCCAGAAAGTCTCTGTATGTACGATTAATAGTTCGCCGCTTTGATGACCCTGGCTTGCGGTACGTAGGGAGCGCTGCCGGCGAATATCGTGATTTAACGAAAGATCAAATTTGGTTGTGCACCTAAGTCAACTGCTACGTTTATTCTTACACAAATACTACAGTGACGTATATTGTTTATAAAGAGAGCCCGCTATGAATATGTATCTTATCTAAACAGGTTATGGGTGCTATCGTATGTAAAGGGTTTGGTGTTATGTGCTTGGTGATTAAAATCGCCGTTATATGTGTGAAGCTCGGTAGCGTTTTCTAAATCGTATACAACTTTAACGTAAACACAATGTAAGTTGGGATGATCCCTTCAATGCTACCTTTCCTTCTCTGTCAGGCTGTGCCCTGAGGTGAGACAGCGCAAGCAGGGGAGGGGTAGGGCTGGGGGTTGTAATCTAGCTGGTGTCATAGTTTTTACCCAGGGCCAAGTTGCTGCTTGGACTGCTTGGCTCAAACAGAACAATGGGGCCACTGTTTCCATCCTGCTGACTGAAAGAGACACCCCATTAAGGGGCCGGTCTGTCTCTAAGGTCAGGCTCCCGGCCACCTAGGACCTGGGGGGGGGGGGGGGGGGTTGTAGCTTGTGCTTGCCTGAGGTCCGGGATATATGTAGGTGAGAGGTGTGTACGTCAAACGTGTGGCGAGATCTCTTATCACGCGAGGGAATGTTTTGACCAGTTGTCAGGGGAGATTTTCATAAACATTGTCACCTCCTCCAGAGTTTTCTCCCACATACAAAAGGCCAACCCCCCTCCCCCAAAACCGCCCCACATTGCCTTCTGTTAAATCTGCTCTAAGCCAGGCTACACCCTGACAATCGTCATGGAAACATCAGTCATTGTCACGTAAAGGTGCTGGTGTGCCCTCGCCGCTGCGGTTACGGGACTCGCACGCTGGGTCTCCCATTCTGGGATTCGTGCTGATGGGGAACTGGCTGCTTGTTTGATTTACGGGACTGTTTGTTTTTGCTCTGAAAGCACACGTGCTGTCCGCCTGCCTGTCTCCTGTCCTGCCGTTGTCCGGGAAGGAACAGTTTACTGGCAAATTGTCCCAAAGAACAATGTGGGGATGGAAATATTTGTCAGTGTCTGTTCTGCGTAGTAGCTGCTTAGAAAGAGGGATGTCATTAATTAATCTGTGTGTTGATAATTTGGTGTTTTTTGAAGCCCCTCGTGCTGTGTTGTAGCTTGTTTAATTTTGGCTCTGAAGTGGAGTAACTGTATTGGAGAATTTATAAAATGTATTTCTGCCTCAGTGACCAGGCAGATTAGCGTCGATGCAGCTTGTTATTGCCTGTGCGCTCTCCCCCGCAGAACAACCCCCCCGGTTTCCCACAAAGCACTGGGGCAGGGAAGCCGATTACTCATCACCTTCCAAATGAAACTGTCTGAGGCGCTAATTGGAGGTTTTATCTTCTCTGAGACCGCAGCTTATTAATTGCCATGCTCTAAGTCTGGGTCACCCCTGAGCGGTACCGTAACTCCACCTGATGCATCGTGGGAGCCCGGGTCACCCCTGAGCGGTACCGTAACTCCACCTGATGCATCGTGGGAGCCTGGGTCACCCCTGAGCGGTACCGTAACTCCACCTGATGCATCGTGGGACCTCGGGGCACCCCTGAGCGGTACCGTAACTCCACCTGATGCATCGTGGGAGCCCGGGGCACCCCTGAGCGGTACCGGAACTCCACCTGATGCATCGTGGGAGCCCGGGGCACCCCTGAGCGGTACCGTAACTCCACCTGATGCATCGTGGGAGCCCGGGGCACCCCTGAGCGGTACCGTAACTCCACCTGATGCATCGTGGGACCATCGGGGCACCCCTGAGCGGTACCGTAACTCCACCTGATGCATTGTGGGAGCCCGGGGCACCCCTGAGCGGTACCGTAACTCCACCTGATGCATTGTGGGACCTCGGGGCACCCCTGAGCGGTTACCGTAACTCCACCTGATGCATTGTGGGAGCCCGGGGCACCCCTGAGCGGTACCGTAACTCCACTGATGCATCGTGGGACCTCGGGGCACCCCTGAGCGGTACCGTAACTCCATCTGATGCATTGTGGGAGCCCGGGGCACCCCTGAGCGGTACCGTAACTCCACCTGATGCATCGTGGGAGCCCGGGTCACCCCTGAGCGGTACCGTAACTCCACCTGATGCATCGTGGGACCCCATGGCACACTTCAGCATTACAGAAACTGTATTTCAGTGTCTTGATGCTTTGGTGATGTCACTGTGTCTCGTGGTGAGCTGCACCTACTGGCCAGTGCGACACTGCGACTGGTGAGGAGCCAGGCCATGGCAGCTCCATAAGATATGCGGGGCCTCGGGGGGGTGGAGCATTATAACCCGGCATTACGAGGACGGCCAGACTGATATGGCTCCTGTCTGCCTCCCTGAGTCAGAGCCCCCCCCCCCCCCCGAACTGAGTGGGCAGGCAGCTTCAACGGAGCCATAAAGCTTAAACACATTTGGCTCCATTGCTGGATGCGCCCGGGGCCCCAACACTCACAAGCTGGGCTGTTTGGGAACCCTGCTCATTTTTTACTGGCACAGGAAACTCAGACAAGATGTGAGCACATCAGGATAGAGGTGCCTGTTTATTAATTGCACGTGGGCAATAAGGACTGGTGTTCACAGCTGGATTTCAGGTGCTGGTCGTTAATTTCCAGTGCCCCAGTCAATTTCCAGTGCTCCGTTTGCGGGGTCTGACAATGCAGCTCATTGGCTGGAAAGAGGAAGTACTTCACCTTTGTTATTATTTCTCAGCACGTGTCTGTTTCCTGTCACTCTTTGCTTCTCCGTTGTGCTTCCATGTTGATTCCCATTAGAATGACACCCTAGAAAACACTTCTGCCACTTAATAGCCCCACAACTTGTTCTCTTACATCGCACGGTCTCATTGCAGACCCTGAGTTCATCCCGGTTCTTCCTAGGATGGGCTCCGGGTCATTATGACCGTTTCTGGTTTAGAGAGACCCCCCCCCCCCCCCTTCTGGCTGTGCTGGTCGCGGTCCTCACTGGTTCCAGTTCCCTACGTTTTTGCTGTGCCAGCGTCTGTGTCCGTGAGATACCTTGCTTAATTTATGGTGAGCTTTTATGAGACGGGATATTTACTAAATCACTTCCTGCTAAACGTCTGGCTCAGCTGCTGGACACCTGTGGCGCCGCTTGGACGTGGATCCGCAGCGTTCCGCTCCAAAGTTTAATTGCTCTCCTCGTATCCCTGGCATTTTCACAGAAACCTGCTCTGCATGTTTTTTTAGGGAAATCTGCTCCTCTTAAGGTGGAGCTCAGGTTTCTCTCACCGGCTTTTGTGCTTCATTTTTGCTGCTCCTACTGAAGATGACAGTTCAGTTGGCCAAGTCATGGCCTCCATCCATCCATCCATCCATCCATCCATCTTCCATAACTACTTGTTCAGTATCATCATGGTGAGCCTGCAGCCTATCCCAGGAATCTCGGGGCAGGGGGCCCTGTTATCTGAGTGATGTCACTCAGCTCTGTCTTCATCGAGTCACTCTGAATGAAAACACACTACCCACTGAAGCCACTCCCTGTGTCCGCAGCCCCTGGAGCTGCCGCTGTCTTCCCGGCATGTCAGAGACTTCGAAGTGTGGTTTTTGGTGGGAAGTCACATCCCGTATGGCAGGCGGAATACATGCCCACCCCCCCCCCCCGCTGCCCTTTCTGCAAACATCTGGCACCGTGGAAGCTGTTCCGTCAGCTCATGGAAACAAAGACTAAGAAAATATGGCCGCATGCAACGAGTAGGTGGTGGGGTTGGGGGCAGGGTAAACGAGCAGAGGACCCAGTGCCCAGAAGATAAAGTACTTGATCAAGATGGACATCCGAAGATGCGTGTGTGTGTGTGTGTGGAGCACTGGAGGGTTTCTGACCTGTGGATTTAAAAAAATGTTTTTGTTTTCTCAGTTCCCCCCCCCCCAGTCCCCCCCCCAGTCCCTCCCCCCTCAGCTGAAGGCAGCTGTGGTACAAACTGAATAGACCGTAAGTCTCCCGGGCTTCCCCTTGCACCACAAACACTCTTCCCAGATGTGGACATCATTATCTATCAGGAGGCTGGAGCTGTTTGGAAACTATAACCTCACCGCTCCGGGGAGTGGGGATGTATGTGAGGGGGGGGGGTCAGCCATCAGCTAATGGGAGTTAATTATTAGATAGCATAAGTCATAATAGGGTTCTCTGGGCGCCAGGCCAACCTGCTGCACGCCTGTCCAAGGTAAACTGCCCTGAGCTGTTCGCAGACCGTATATCTATGGTCAGATAGCGAGGAGGAGTGTGTGGGTCAAGGGAGGAGGGGTCGGGACCTAGCTGGGCCCCCTCCTGGCCTGTTTGCCCCAGGTACACCTATGAGGAGGCAGAGTGTCATTTGTGGAGGGGGGGGGGGCGTGTTTGTGACCTGGGTGTGTGCTGGACCGGTGATTAGGGAGTGGTGACAGTGATAGACTCCGGCGTGCGACAGCTTCTAACCAGCACTCGGCTGCTGAAAATAGCAGGGGAGGCGAAGGAGGGTCGGAAAGGTGCCCCCCACCCCCCCCGTCCGCTATCTTCGCCACGCTTTACACCCTGTTCTCTGCTTTCAATCAAGTTTGTTTTCCTTTTCCTTTTTTTTATTGCCAGTCTCTGTTACCCAGGGTGTCTTATCTCTGGTACTCAGTGGCCGCACTGTCTCTCCATGGGGGTTGGCGGGGGGGGGGGGGGGGGGGGGGGGAACGGGGGGGACTGTTGTGCAACTCTCACCGCTGCACGCAAGCCTCTACCCTCCCCCTTTCTTTGTTTACTGGTGTGGGATGGTGGGCACGGCCCAGGCCTTGTGTGCCGGTGTTTAGGAGACAGCCCCCCCTCTCCCCCCAAGACCTCACAGCTGTGGCACACAGACACCCCCCCCCCCCACAAGCGAAGGCACACAGGCTCTGTCCTGTGGTTGAGGGGAGGGGTTTGAATCTGGAGTGAACCCAGTGAACTCTCCTCTCTCTCTCTTTTTCGCTCAATCTCCTCTGCCATTCTCGTCTCCCGAATCCTCCGCATGTTGCCATTTGCTGGGGGGCCGTGAAGCACACGCCACGTAATAAACCTCGCACCCGAGTGCGGTGACTCGAACCAAAACACCTTCATGGTGTCTGATAGGCAGGAAGTTGAGGATTAGCCAAAAGCTGAGCTTCTCTGAGATGCAGTGTTACTTTGGGGGGGTGGGGGTGCTGTGCTCGCCTCGTCCCTGCAGGTGGCGCCACTTAATGAGTGAAGTTTGCCGGTGCCCCCTTCCCAGGATCATTTCAGCTCTGAAGCAGCCGGGGTCTTTATAGGAAGCTGATAAAGAAGGACGGTAATGCCTTGTGGCGAGGTGGGGGCCCGTTCACCGGGCGTGTTTCACCATGGCAGCTGGACGGCAGCCAGAGGGAGAAGGAGGCAGCCATGTGAGATAGCATGAGTGGGAGGAGTGACGGGGGAGGGGCGGGAGTGTGTGTGTGTGTGTGTGTGTGTGTGTGTGTGTGGGTGTGCGTGTGTGTGTGTGTGTGTGTGTGTGGTGTGTGTGTGTGTGTGTGTGTGTGTGTGTGCACGGGGCTGCGAGGCATTCTAATACGTGGGGGGCTTTAAACTGCACAGGTTATGGGAAGCGTTTCAGATTCCACCGCCACCCCCCAGGACCCCTCCTCTGTATCCCGGGGAATAAGGCACCCTGTGTTACATTGATTCTGAGTGTGTGCGGATCCCGCCGATGAGATCCCTCACCTTTTTGGGCAACTTTTTCCTTTTTCCATTCTTTGTGGTGTTTTCATTACCCTTCAGTAAAGTAGAACATCCATAGGTTTGATTTTTAGGGGTAGCAGGGGGTGGGTGTGTGCCGGGATGGGGGGGGAGTGAACAAGGGGGCGGGGCTGTTTTAAAGGCTCATGAGGGCTTTATGCGTCAATAAGAGATCTTTCCCCATTCCGAGGTGTTTGTTTTCAGCAGCAGGGGGATTGATGCTGAGTTTTGGCTGACAGGTGATTTTTAGACATTTTCTTCCGTCTGTTTTTGTCTCCCTTCACAGAATCTGCTGCCTGTAATCTTTTTTGGGTTAAACAAGACTCTGAAACTGCAGGACTGGGCTTAAGGGGAAATGTATCTATACACACGACGTTAAACTCGGCAGGTTTAGTGGAAAGTTGCCGTCTCTCTCTCTCTCTCTCTCTCTCTCTCTCTCTCTCTCTCTCTCTTCTTGTCTCGTGTTTGTCTCTCCTCACGCTTTTGTCCATGTTTGATTGCCCTCCTCCCTCACTCGCTTTCAGAGCTTAGCACTGCCCCCCCCTTCCCCTGTTCCTCCCTTAGCCACTCCGACCCCCCCCCCCCCCACCCATTTTATTTTATTGTGACCATATTTGCTGAGTACTTCAGGCTTGGCTTGGCAGGCAGCCAGCTCGGACTCAAACAATTACACAAGTTTCTGGGCCCTAGGAGGGAAGTTTCAATGGCAATAAACAAAGTAACAGGCTCTCTGTGCACTTAACCCCTGAGTGTCCATCCCTGTACCCCTAGGCAGGGCAACCCCTGTACACATTTCTGGTCCCTAAGAACAGCACCAAGATTGACTTTGGTTTACTGGAGCTTATCTGCTTCCTTTGGAAATCCCAGTGTAGTCTGAAGTCACATTGTCCCCTTTCGGTAACACATTTCTTAAAGCAGTATCATATAATGCATTATAGATACCTCCATAATGCATTATAATACATTCATAAAGCATTATAAACATGCCAATAACTATAAAAAGGCATAACACCATTATAGCCATGTGTTTTATGCATTATGAATGCTCAATGAAGCTCTCATGAGTGACACATTTATAATGTATATGCATTATAATGGTCAGTATGAGACATAAAGATGCTTTGTACTACATTATGAACGTATTATAGTGTATTATAGATGGGAGCATCATAAGGCATTTATGATGCATATAAACATTGCTATAATGTGTTATGCCTTCCTTAGAGAGATACATTCAGTGACAAAAAAAAGTTAAGCACCCAGAAGTAATGATCCGATTTGGATGTAATTTGGTACATATGCAGACCAGCAATGGGGTATGTAAATGATTCAATTTGCAAGGAACTGACACGTCTAGTCACCAGACACAAAGGATGCCTCATAGACGCATTAGCAGCACTTGACGGAGTTTGATAGGGGTCGTGTTTGGATGAGGCTGGGTAGTCGTATTGTGCAGATGTCACAGTCATGGTGACATCATGGTGTGGAGAGCCATAGGGTATGAACATCATGGTGTGGGAAGCCATAGGGTATGACATCATGGTGTGGGGAGCCATAGGGTATGACATCATGGTGTGGGGAGCCATAGGATATGACATCATGGTGTGGGGAGCCATAGGTTATGACATCATGGTGTGGGGAGCCATAGGGTGACATCATGGTGTGGGGTGCCATAGGATATGACATCATGGTGTGGGGAGCCATAGGATATGACATCATGGTTGTGGGGAGCCATAGGGTATGACATCGTGGTGTGGGCACCCATAGGGTATGGCATCATGCCGTGACCTTGAAGGCACAGTGCTATGTCAGGGGCATCCTGTGTCTGCATGTCTTACCCCTCCTGAGACAGCACCCTGGCACAGACAATGCCTGTTCACACATGGCACCTGTGTCTATGGACTGCCAGCTTCATGTTGAGGTCCCCCCATGGCCAGCCAGGTCCCCCAATCTTTCCCCAATCAACCATGCATGGGATCAGCTCGGACATCAGCTCAGACTCTGACAGTCTGCAGGATCTCAGGGCCAGTTATTACAGCTGTGGGCCAACTTGCCACAAGAGAGGATACAACAGCTGTATGACTCCCTTCTGCACTGTATCGCCGCATGTATTCGGGGGGGGGACCAGCAGTGTGACCATTTGATCTGATATTATAATCACTGCCATGCAGTCACATGACCTCACATGACCACATGTAGATTCATTTCATTTCCACCACTCTATCTGGGTGCTTAACTTTTCTTGTCACTGAGTATAGTTTATAACCATGTTTATAATACTTGATGAATGCATTATTATGCATTATGAGGGTATCTATAATGCATTATACATAGTGCTTTAAGTAAAGTGTTACCTCCCTTTCTATATATGATATGCTTTGCAACACATAGGTAACCTGGGTAGACGTTTGATTGGTTATTTGCTATATGAAGAGGATCATGTGACCTGACATCATCTCACGGTCCGTTGTAGGTTGATGGGGGGACAGTGAGGAGACACTGGTGGTCTGTGGGGGTCATCCGGTGGGGTCTCCACCCAAACTGCTTCCTGGGGGTAGAATCTGCTGAGTGGGGGTGCTGTTAAGTGGACCCCAGCTTTGCCGTGGGATGATCACAAATAAAAACAAGCAAAAGTATCTGAATCTGAAGACCATTTGTAAGTGAAAATAAATGGCTTACCTGTTAATATTTGCGATGATGTGTGTGTTACGACACTGACTAGAGGCCCCTGAGCTAGCAGAGGCAGCAAAGGTCACCTGTACTCCAAGCAAGCCTGTGTTAGTTCCTGTCAGATTAAGTCTGTTCTTGGCACCTTCTCGTAAATCATTAATCTTGGTACCTTCGCTTTGGCCTGTTCTGTCATGCGTCCGGGGAGAGAGAGAAAAAAATCAGGCTCTTTCTGAGGGCTGCAAGACTGTTGACAAGCTGTTAAATGCTTTTCGCAAAGCTGTGACCCATCCCCCTCATTCAAACCCTGCCCAGGCAGCCATAAGTTAAATATTAATTTATTTGATATATTAAGCAAATAAATCAGAAGTTATCTGGCTCTGGAGATCTCTCAGGTCCCCTGGAGGAGAGCCAAGTGAGAAGTCGAGAATGATCGCTAGGGGGGTGGGGGGCTACCCTGGGGGTGGGGCGGCTCCTATTCCAAGCCCAGCCAAGAAGCGACCCAGAAGAGTGTGGAGCTGGGCTGGGCACCTTCCCCGTCCAGGGTGGAGGTCAAACTGCAACACAGGGACCCATGACCTAAAAGTTTGCATTTAAGAGTTTTCTTATCCCCCTGCTGTTGTACTCTCAAAGAAATTACCTTAAAGTGCCCTTGTAAAAAAACTCAATAGACATATGGGTAAAATTTCCCTTGATGCTTGTTTAATGTCACATGTTATGTTGGTCCCTGAGGACAGTGAGCAGCTGCCATTAGCTAAGCGGTGGATGGTGCGCGGTCATGTTTGGTTTGTTGGGAAGTTTAAAGAAATCATCCCACATGACCTCATTCTGACCCAGTCGTCAGCTGAGTGGGAGGGGG